>NW_006383016.1:1199423-1215544 GCF_000327345.1 Myotis davidii | reverse complement strand
CCGCTGGCAAGTGGATATCCCCCGAGGGCTCCCGGGCTGCCTGAGGGATGTCTGGTTGCCATCTTGGGCCCAATCCCTCGGGGAGCAGGCCTAAGCCAGCAGGTGGTCATCCCCTGAGGGATCCCAGACTGCAAGAGGGCACGGATCGGGCTGAGGGACGACCCCCACCCCCAGGTGCACAAATTTTTGTGCACCGAGTCTCTAGTTTCAAAATAAAAGATTAAAAATCATAGTCATGTTTATTTCTAATTGGATTTTAACTTAGTTGATTTCCACAATCTGACCACAATAAGATAATGTATGTTCCTTTCAGGCACTCATGATAATCAATTGAAAGACTGACACTGACTGCTCTTTGAATGTGAGCAACTTCATCTTGCCCCCACAAATTCATAAATTCACTGTATTCCATTGCTGCTAGGTGAAGATTCAATGGCAAAAAACCTTTATGTGTAATTTAGTGAGCACTAAAAACATGCAGAATAATTTTTCCATAGTCTTTGAGAACTTAGCCAATGTGGCCCAATATGTTATGTATTGATCACAGCTTATCTTTGGAGGCCTTTTGATCGCATTCAAAAGGAATCAGGCAGTCACTCATCTGAATCCTTGTCACCCTTCCTGTGATCTTATCTCAACTAGATGGCAAGCAGGGAGGAGATGCATGTGGCAAGCAGCAGACTTTTCAGAACTTGGGCTCCCCAACCACGTGGAAGCTGTCTCAAAGAAGGTCTTGTTGGCAATGGCTGCTAATGAGCAATGACTGCAACTGAATGTGTGTGGCATCCTGTTGTGGGAGATTTTATTTATCTTGTAGATATTCTAAGGAGTGTGATTGATTTTGAGCAATAATAACTGATTTGTCTGGAACTCTTTTCTGACCATATTTTGGATTTGGATTTTTTTTTTCCATTCTGGTTCAAAACCTGGTAAACTTACTGAACATGCCCCTATCTTTTAGTTAGTTAGTTGGTTAGTTAACTGGTAAGTTAAAGCCAGCTGTGCTTGTAGTTAGGAAATAGAACAAGGTTTGGTTTGATGTGGATTTAGGGACCTTTAGATAATTTGTAAATGTATCCATAGAGGTCTGACCATTGTTGATGTAAGGAGGAATGTGTTCCCAGGAGATCTGTGGCTGAGAGCTAGATTGTTTCACAAGTTTATGTAAGAATATGAGCAGTGTACAGTAATTAGAGAGATGGCATGCATAAAAAGTGGTAATATTACTCTGCACTTTTGTGACAAAATTTTCTACCTTTTCATGTGAATATTTTTGTTACCTAACAAAAAGATTGGGGTAGGGCAGGAACAACACCATCCACCTACATTTTTGGGACAAATAAAGAACAAAAGAAGACTAGAGGGCCATCCCTTTTTTAACTCCATCACCACCACCACAAGAAATGAGGAATCAAGGTAGTTATAAATTTGTACTATGGTGCTGTTTTCACTAGAACCCATTGCTGCTCTGCACACACCATTAATGCCAATGAAATATAAATTGTTTTTCTTTTATATTTACTGTAGATATTTGACGAATCTGTGTTTATAGTGAGATCTGGGTTTGTTTTCTGCCATTAGATGCTTGTGTGGGTGAGAGATTGAGAAATGTCGGTGAGGGGATCATTTTTATTGCCATTGATTTTTTAATATATGGTTTAGAAAGTTTATTTATAAACCTTTTTTCTGTAGAACTAGATAATATAAGGCAAGACTACCTGGTAAAAAGTGCCAACCATTCAGGAAATAAAAACTTCCTTTTTTTTAAATATTCATTCTACCTTAGTATTTTAATCAACTTACTCCTTGGTTCTTTCATTGATCAGATAATTTGTCCAATTAAGGAACTATTGCTCTGTCAAGGGCCAGAATCCAGCAAGTAATATCTCCTCAAATGATAACATAGTAAATAATAAAGATAACAAGATGATAAAAGTCAAGAGCACAGCCATCTCTACCATGATTCTCAACATACACCTTGCATGTGGCTTCTTTTCTCTTTTGTGCCATAGTGTTGTTGTTTTTTTCATCTATTATAATATCATAGATTAAAATAATTCTATCATTGGGACCGTCATGACAAACATTACTCTTAATTATTTTAAACTAATTTACCCCTTTGCTTTATTTTAAAAAATGATGTAAACTGATTTATTACTTCCATTATGCCCCAGGGCCCTGGAAGAATTAATATATTCTCTCCCAGTCATTATCTGACAGCAGCTTGAGGGAAAATAGAACCGGGAGCTGATGTTTATGTGAATACGTAGGACACAGAACAATTTATGCCTTTTCTCATTAAAAAAAAAGTTGAGTCACACAGGAAGGTCTGAAAGGACATCAGGAAACAGACTAGCCCAATAATTTAGATAATTTGGATTCTTCTAACACTGGGATGGTTTCTATAGAGAGTATCAGGTCCGTAGAAAACTGGATACCACACAACCAAAAGTACCCTTGCCTAGTCCTGACAAGAAAAAGAAAGTATTCATGTTTGGTATAAAGTGGTGGCAACTGAAAATTTCTAATATATAAACCCCCAAAATTATATTTTAAATGAGAAGAATATTGGGAGGTTCAGATATAAATAATCCATATTGCTTTGTACTTGTGTTTTTTCCATAAAGTCTTCTAGGCATTATGAGAAAACCCATCTCTACCCCTGAGTTTATATCATGCATTTATCTTGCATTTATCTGTTTGGTCAAAGATATAGTTCTTTAAGGCGAGTGTGGGAAAGAAAAACCAAAGGGTCTTCTTCTTTTCTATTTTTGGCCTTCATGCTTGGAATTCCCTTATTCCAAAAATATCTTCTGGGGGAAACCCAAACAATGTGCTAAAATTAATACCCCAAAAGGAAATGAACTGGAATTGACCTTTGCTAGTTCCTGCTCCTTGTTTCCTGCTATTTCAGCGACTTTCTCAAAAATGGCACACGTCCATCTCTGGTCTTGTTAGCAGAGTCGAAGCTGATTTTGTGACCATGAGACACCAGAGTGAAGGGCTCAGGGCTTTGAGCAAAATGTTGGGTTTGGCAAATTGAGATTAGAGATGCCAGATACAAAAGAATGCATTTGGTGTGATTCTACATCCATGAAATTCTAGACCAGGCAAAATGCTATGTACAGACAGAGAGCAAGTTAGTGGAGGCTCAGGAGGGGGACATGAGAGAACTTTTTGGATGATGAATATGCCTTATATAGTGGGGCCTTGACTTACGAGTGTTCCGACTGACGGATTTTTTGAGATACCAGCTGTCTCTTGGCCGATTTTTTCATTGAGTTGATAGAGTAATTTGAGTTAAGGAGCTCCTTAACGAGCTCCTTAATGAGCTCGGTCTTGGAACGAATTAAACTCGTAAGTCAAGGCCCCACTGTATCTTGATTTTGTTGGTGGTGACACAGGTGTAGACACTTGCCCAAACTCAACAATTATACACTTGAAATGGATAGATCTTAAGATATGTAATTTATATCTCAATAAAGTTGACTTTTTAAAAAATTGTGGTTAGAATACAATTTGGGAAGCACCACTATAAATGCCTGCTTGTCCTTTAATCTTGTCTTCAGTACAGAGGAAATGACAATATTTGGGGACAACAGTTTGATAGCAACAACCACTTTTTTATATCTCATAAGAATAAAATGTCCATGCAATCTCACTGAAAGATCACAAAGCAAGGTTGATCTACTTAATTAGAGTTGTTACCCTCTGTTCTTCAAGATATTCCACACTTGTAGATAGAACCATTATTTTGACTTAAAATTTTACATATTTATTTCATTCTTGCCCTGATAATAAAGTATGAATAATTACCCTACTGATTTACTCCCATGTCCTCTTGATTCGAATCACACACCTTTGTATGGCCTTCCTGGTAGACACCTTTGGCAAACCGGCCCAGCTTTGGTGTGGGGACAGCCACTCACCCCTGGGAAAGGGCCCTCAGCAGGCAGGAATGACTAATATTCATTACAAAATGCTCTTAATCAAAACTGGTTCTTATTAAGCCTTTTGCAAACTTCGTTAGATACAGCGTGGCTTTTCTTTGTTTGTATGCCCTTTTCCCCTTTTCTTTATAATTGTCTTGAATGCCATCTTATGTTATTCATATAAGGTGGTCAGAAAGATTTATCAAGTGAAAAATTTAATGATCCTTTTGAAAAACTAGATTGAGAATTCTCTAGGCTTGGGAGATAAATATAAAAGTTGTGATTTTTCTGCCAAAACTGGTTTGGCTCAGTGGATAGAGCGTTGGCCTGCGGACTGAAAGGTCCCAGGTTCGATTCCAGTCAAGGGCATGTACCTGGGTTGCGGGCACATCCCCAGTAGGAGATGTGCAGGAGGTGGCTGATCGATGTTTCTCTCTCATCGATGTTTCTAACTCTCTATCTCTCTCCCTTCCTCTCTGTAAAAAATCAATAAAATATATTTTTTAAAAAAGTTGTGATTTTCTGATTATCTTCAGGACCAGTTTCAGAGAGATTCCAGCTAAATAGTAACCCTTCAATTAGTATTTAAAATATCTGAGCTTCAAAAGGATCTCTATACCCCCATGTTATTTATAGTAGCCAAGAGGTGGAAACAACCTAAGTGTCCACTGATAGATGAATGGATAAAGAAGATGTGGCACATACACACAGTGGGGGAGTGTTCAGCCACAGCAAAGACGGAAATCCTGCCATTGGTGACAGTCTGGATGAACTCTGAGGGCATTATGTTATGTGAAATAAGCCAGACAGAGAAAGACAAACACTGTTTGATATCATTTATATGTAAAATCTATTAAAAAAACAACAACAGCATAAATACAGATACTGGATTAGTGGCACAGTGGGGGTAGGGATTGGAGGAATACGGGGGGCAAAATGAGTGAAGGCAGTAAAAAAAGTATATAAAATATGTCAGAGCTTTTGGATAAAACAAATCCACAAATGTGTAAAATGTGCGGATGCAAGACAATATAAGGGGAAGCAAGATTGAGACAGACCTTGCACAGAGGGGCATGGCAATTTGTATGCACATGCACTGGAGGCCTCTGAGGCTTCTAGGGACTGGAGCAGGCGTCCTCAAACTACGGCCCGCCGAAAACATTTATTCCCCCCCCGCCCCCGCCGGGTGTTTTTTGCCGCCGCTGCCTGTCCTGCTTAGCAGCCGACTCATCCAGGGCCTGCAGTGGGCATGTGTGGAATGTCTGAGGGACAGTGAACTGGTTCCCTGTTTAAAAAGTTTGAGGACCTCTGGACTGGAGGGTGCAAATGCACCCTGATCACTCTGATGCATGCATTGCCAGGAGAATCCAATCCCTAATAACAGGCTTGATTTGCTTTGCTGCCAGATGAGGAAACTGTGCCCATTTCAACTGTTGCTTATGGATCTGAAAATCCTTAGACCAGGCAGGACCTCAGAGTTCTATGTGCACAAGGCTGAGTTAGTTACGGGACCGAACTCTGGAACTGGAAGTGGTTCAATGCCTTTTTATGGATAAAATCATGAAAGGATAAAAGCCCACTGACTTACCCAAAGGAAGACCAGTGTCCATAGGTTTTTCTTTATCTTATACATACTTGAAAATATATTCTAATGAACTAAAAACGACTCTAATCTTGGCTTGCTTTTAGAGCTCACAGCGGTACAGTTAACTGAATTCGCCTCCTCCCTCCGGCTTCCTTTGTTTTCCCCCAGACTTTGCCCTTTGAAACAAACACTGACCAGCGCAGGCCATTGTATTTCCTGGGTAATGTCACTCGCTGTGAGCTTTGTTTATTAATCATGACATTAGGGCACCGAGAGATCTTATATGGCTTCCTCTTGTACCATACAGATTTCTCACACACACCACACACAGGAACACACGCATACTCTTACAGTCAAACCCCTTTTGCCCTTCGTTTTGGTTTGTGTCTTTCCTCACTCTTTAGGAGAAGGCAGGGCAAGGGATGGATTTCCTCCTTATGTGTGTTCACAGATTTTATACTTTTCCCTTTCCTTTTGATTGTGGTTTTGTATAGCAGTGGGGTAGAGGAGTGTAGATGGAAAGATAGGACTTTAGCAGTAAATTTCCAGAAAGATCCTTGGGGCAATAATATGTTCTTCTTATTATTTAAAACAAATGGGGAGTGTTAAAGGGGAAATAATATGTAGTTGAAACTGCTAACTAGCTTCTGGTCAGAGCCAGGCAGAATCTGGTTGTTAAGGATGCTCCTCTGAAACTTGTATGACATCAGTCCTAGTCTTCCTGCCTCCCGGGCTCCTGCCTGCCCTCCTCCCTACAGCACAGTGAACAGGCTCAAATCCTAGGTGTAAGAACTTGCACTGATGACCCTAAATCTGTTTAAGAAAATCAGATTCATTGTTCACTCCTTCAGAAATCATTGCTACTTTTCTGGAAACCACGGCTCTGAAATTCCTCAGAGTGTGGGGTAAAGTGATGTGTTGACATGTGTTGCTATATGAGTAATCCTTAGATCAGTAAAGGTTAATGATAAGGACTGTCAGTTATATGTAAACTTAAGTATTACCTGACTCAAATATGAGAAAAATAGCATATCTACTTTTCTTCCTAAATTACCTACCTTAAATTCAAAGGCGGGGGTGATTCTGTAATTATTGGCATACCAATTAATCAATAGCAATCAATCAGAGTTGATTCATAATCTATGACCTTCTATTTTATGCTGTGTCTGTAGTTATAATAAGAAAAGCCTATAACTCCTCTTGGAGTTTACCATCTAAAGCCGGATGTCAGAGGAGGTGCAACTTTAAATAGACTTACAGAAATATTTTCTAAAAATGTAGACTTGAGATAGTTATGAAACCACTGTCAGTGGTAAGCAGTGATAATTTGAATTAGCACAGTAATTCTTGAGTAGTAAGTTGTATGTTTAATTTTGAGAAATGTGTGCTCTTCTGACTCATGCATTTTAGACATGGCTCAGTTTCTTTTAGGACCTAGGACTGTGGAACAGTTTGTCCCTGGCCTTAAAGCCATTTCGGCTTGTTGAATTTCTAAGCCCTGCTAGACTTGCATCTAGGCTCCTTAGCTCCAGGAGCACATTGTCAGTAGAATTCCCTCTTGGGTGTTAGTTGAGTCTAAAGTGCTTTTTCTATCCTTTGCATGACATATGGGTTGGGCTTATGCAGTTAGCAAGTCCCATGTAGAATACTGTTTACTAGAGGAATGCAATGCCCGGGAGGGACAGGACGTAGTTTGCTATCCCTGAGCCTAATGAAATAGGTAGTTTTTAAGTAGAACAATCCCTTCGCATCTATTTTTATGTTGGTTTGCTTTTGTCTTAGGAAGAATTGTGTGGCAGGATCTTTTCTTTGCTCCTGTCGTGACCCCATTCAATGGGCTGGTTTTCTTCTTTGGTTTCAGATCTGTCAGGAACCAAGGCCACCGTGTTGAGTTCGGTGCCCTAGTTGTGTGTGGCAGAAGTTTGGTCTCCTGCCACTGGCAACAGTGGTTGCTGAGTTGTGAAGGCTGCCCGCTTGTTGGCCAAAGCGGCTGGGCACAAGTGCTAGGGAGGGAGATGGCACAGAAGTGGGCACCTGGGGTCAGAGGAGAAAGGAGGAAAGATCAGCTCATGGACTATGGATTGTCTGAGGTTACCATTGAGAAGGGGACCTTGGGGGCTGGAGTCTGGTGTGAGGCAGTGTTGACTGGAATGTTAAATGTTACCATTGTTCTCAACGGAGAGTTGGAACCCTTCCAAGGGCATCTTGAGGACCTTTGTAGTTTCCCTTTTCTTGGGCTGCTTCTCCTCTGCTGGCTCCCAAGGTTGTAGCTCATCTGTCAGGTCTTCTGCTCTGTCCTTTTAGACCCTGGAGTCTGTCTTCCATGGTATGTGTTTCAACTCTATAGCAGTGTCTTCTCATCAGTTTGGGGTTTCTCTCTGTGTCCCACTCTGCTAACTGAGTGACAGGGGAGCTGGCAACAGGGGAAGCAGCTGGGGGTGCGGGGGAGGTGGTGAAAGGTAGGCTTGGGTATCTGGCTTTGGGTTTTTACAGAAGTTGATAGCATTCGGCTTAGTGACCACAATTCAATTATAAACACCGCACAGCCATCCTGAGCGACTCTACTCTTGCCAAAAAACTGCTGTGTAAAGGCGGCTGCATTTTTGTTAGTCTTGCCTGATGGACTTTTAAGTATATTAACCACATACAGTCACACAAAGAGGAAAATTTACTGCCTAAACAGAGGGACCTAAATCCCAGAGGCTAAATAAACCCACTGAAAACACAAGAACTGCATTTACAGGCCTCCTGAAGATAAGAATTCAACCTTTACAAAGGTTCCTTCAAATGAAAAATGGATGGCTGAGCTGCTAATGGCCCAGTAACTGAGGAAGTTAACTCTTCCCTAATGTGCAGGAACTTCGGGTGAGCTCCTACTTTGCAGGATGGGAATTTGCACCCTGGCTTTTTGCACAGTTCTGAGCCTGGACGGTCCAGTCATGGCCTTGGAGATTTAACAACCACCTGGGAGGACAGATTGTCCTGCCTGTTTTTGTGTTGCCTCCATTTCTCGTGAACGTCTGTGTATGTGTGTGTGCGTGCGTGTGTGTGTTTGTGTGTGTGCGCAAAAGAGGGTTGTATGCATGTGTGAGCCTGTGGGCAAGTAGGGGAGAGTGTGTCCCAGCTTTTCTCAGTTAGAATTTGCTTGAGGTGAATGACTGACTCAGTCTCCTTAAACTAGAGGGAGTTTAGAGGGAAATCTTCCTCTTACACTTGGAGCAAGAGTTGGGAGGCTAAGAATTACCTAGTGGAATTACTCCTGGGTGTGTTTCTCTGCAGAAGTGGGTTCTCCATTAGGGAAAATGTGAGGCAATATGTCTCCCCCACCTTCTGGTGGTATTGATAGTCCACAAAGCTCATCACCAATAAAGCCTGCCACCGTATTAAGAATAAGTTACAAGGATGTCCATGAATCAAGCTGCATGTGAATTCCTGTGTTTGTTATAAATCATCGGAATATTATTTTAAAATAAATATGGTGGGTGGTGAAGGGGTTAAGGGAGCAAGGGAATTTTTTTGAGGTGATCGAACTGTCCTATATCTTGGTTCTAAATCAATCAATATTTTTGTCACTTGTCCCCTTGCTGCTTTGCCAGCCAGTGAGCCACAGATGATGCCTCCTGTTCAAAGGAAAGACACCACATAGTCTTCCCTACTTATGAGCTCATGATGCCAGTAAAGCTGTTGCAGGAAAAAGCAGAGATGATATGTGCTTCCTTCTGGGGCAGATGATCTAACCCTTCAGGTAGCAATGCCCTTATATGGTTAGCACAGGTAGGGGAATACCTAGCTTCATGCTGACTCACCAGGTAAAAAAAATCATTTCTCTGAATGAGTCAGAATCACAACTGCATTCTGAATGGTCTCACATACCCTGCAGTGTGAGAGGCTTACAGCCCCAGTCAGGGTGTCTGCTTGCAGGTCCCCTGGCCCTATATGGACACATTGCCAACCTGCAGCTCTCTCGTTTCCTGTCATGATCGTGTTAAATTCAAGTCCTCTAGCTCACTTCATCACATACCCAGTTAGGTTCAGGAGAGACTTATTTAAATGCATGCTCTTCTAATGTCGCTTATTTAGTTAGAGGTAAACTTAATAATGGCAGAATAAAATGCTTCCATGTAAAATGTGTTTCTGGACATTGGGAGAGGAGGGGTGTGTGTGTGTGTGTGTGTGTGTGTGTGTGTGTGTGTGTAAGGATATGGAGTTAAAACAGACTTGGGCAATGTAAAATACCACAGAAAGTAGAGGTTTCCAAGGAAAACATGGGAAAATGCTGTATGAGAATCTAATGTATGCCATAGCTTTTAAAAGGAAACATTAATAGCGAAACATGCCCTCCAAGGGCAAGCCAGTAATAAATTTCATGTCAGAAATTACCTGTCAGTAGGATTATGTTAAATAATGTTGAATTGTTATTAGTCGGAGGGGAAAGAGGAGAGTAACTTTCTTAAAAATGTTCAAAGAGGGTAATGTTTCACACACAAATTCCATTATTGTTTAACGGGATTTCTGTGCTTAACCCTCCTCGTAGGTATATTGAAAAATTTGGCCATTTTAGTTCATTCCCCAAATGCAGTCATTATAGGCAAAGAAGCCAGATGCTTTCTGTGTAGGAATTGGGAATTACCCAGAGGACTGGTGGATCTTACTAGATATCCATCACCAAGCATCCTGGCTGATGAATGTTCTGCTTGCTGGGGCCACCAAGGCAAAGGCCTTCACGTTTGTGTCTCAGCAGAGCAGTGAGGGAATAGTGGTGGCTCTACTATTTTGAGCATTTTGTTTGTTTTGGCCAAATAACAAAAAATAGATTTTCCCCATGGGTAAAAAAGAAAAAAAAAATGTCTCATTGCAAATGTGTGACCATCTGAGATTGTTTAGTGTTCCTTATAATACCTTGGGTCTGAAGCCGGGGACACTGTTGGAGCCCAGGCCCAGAGCCCTGACCTCGATGCAGTGAAGCTGGAGGACCAACGGGAACAGAGTGGTAAGCACTCTGAGGCTTAAATGTGTGTTAGCGCATCCTGGGCCCGTTACAAAGGGCTTCATGACTCATATGTGTCCGATCATCAAGTCATCATTCCCAGCATGAAAGGTCACTTGGTTTTATGTGACCTGAATGGAGGAGGATTATTGCGTTGGATTTGGGTGTTTGAAAGGTAGAGTTAGAGGTGAGCTTTGGGATCCCTCCATGTGCTTTGATTTAACTCATTGTTTACTGGTCATTACCTTCCTTGAGTCCCTTTTGGAAATTGTTATATTTGATGACATATTTAACTTCATGACAGTTGGACAGGATCTTGTCAGTGAGTGTCTGCACAAGCACATTAGGCATTTGTGGAAATTTTTATTTCTTCAGGTCATCAAATCTCAATTTTAGTAATGAGCCCAGCAATAATTTACAAATGATCTTGGGGTGGCTTAGAGTCATAGATGACATCTTTCCAAAGTGCAAGTCAGTGCATCTCTTCTGGGGCAACCCAACGGGCTCCTTGCCAATCTGGGGCATTTGTATCTTCTTCAGGAGCTCCATGTCTTGGGGGTAGGTATAGTATAATGGTATTTGAAAGCTTGTTCAGGTGGCCGTCATTTGTGCTATTCATTTGGGATTTGACCTCCTGGTTATGGAATGATCTTTTAATTACATTGCAAAACATATAGTTTTACAATGTCCTGTTATAATTTAGTTAAAACATACAGAGGCTAGGTTGCTGTTGTCACCTATGGCATAGATAGTGAGGCCAAGCCCAAGCCAGTGAGATTATGCATTTCCCTGTCCTGATCTAGTCCTGCTTTAGTCAACCAGGCTAGATACCCTTGTTATCATTTGGGAGAGATTCCTCATGCCTCATATCCCACTCATAATGAGGGTCCCTGAATTTCCAAAAGCTTCTTACTTTCATGTGAAATCCATTTATGGTGGTTAGCCTTTTTAAAAAACAATTGAGAAAAACTATCTTTTGTTGTAACTGTGAACAAACCTTCTTAAATATTTTTTTATTAGGAAAATTTCTAACATATAAGTACAAAAATTAGGCTCTCAGCATGGAAGCAGGCACCTTGCCAGAACATGGTGGGGTTTCCCCGTCTTGTTCCCCAGTCGTCTCCCCCGATGGGGACAATGGAGAGTTTGGCCAAGGTGATGTCCCCATGGAAAGCAATGGTTACCTCCTTGGAGCACCTGATTCCCAGATCATCTTGACAATTGTAGTCCCAGATGGTGTCAAATGCCTTAAACCTGGTCCAGTGGCCAGCACAGGTCTGTTTTTGCATGGGCATGACCTTCAAAGCCTCATCCTTGAGGCACATCCCCAGAAAAATGTCAGTGATGTCAGACTCCTTGATGGGTAAGAAGAGAGAGATCTCCTCCAGGGATTTTATCTTTATGTCCTTGACCAGGTGGCCCAGTTCAGCCTAGCTTCCTTGAGCTCCAGGATTCAGGCAGGACCCCTGCTGTGTCCCACTCCAAGGCCCCAGGAGCACCTGCATTACCTCTGCCATTTGGTGAATTCTGAGAAAAGAAGTGCCCTTTATTTTAGTTAGGACTGAAATAAGATCCATATTTGAAATTGGTTGGCATGTCTCATAAGTGTTTTTTTAATTTGAATATAGTCAGTATATAATATATTAGTTTCAGTTGTACAATATAGTAGTTCAACATGTATATAGTACCTTATGAAGTGATCACCATGCTAAGGTCATAGATGACACGCTTAGAGTCATAGATGACATCTTTCCAAAGTGCAAGTCAGTGCATCTCTTCTGGGGCAACCCAACGGGCTCCTTGCCAATCTGGGGCATTTGTATCTTCTTCAGGAGCTCCATGTCTTGGGGGTAGGTATAGTCTAAGTCTAGAAATCATCTGTCAACATGCAAATGTATCACAATATTATTGACTATATTTCCCATCACATTTTCAACCATCCCCCACCCCTCCTCTTTGGCAACCATCAAGTAGGTCTTTGTTTCTATGAGTATGTTTTTGTTTTATTTTGTTTAGATTGTATATAAAAGTGAAACCATATAGTATTTGTCTTTTTTTGTCTGACTTATTTCACTTAGTATAATATCATCTAGGTCCATCCATGTTGTTGCAAATGACAAGATTTCATTATTTTTTTATTGCTGAGTAGTATTCTGTTGTATATATATTCACAATATATACACAACAAAATATATCCTATATAATAAAGAGGTAATATGTAAGTTGACTATCACTCTAACACACAAAGATGGCCGCCCTCATGTGGTCAAAGATGGTCGCCACAAGATGGCCAGCAGGGGAGGGCATTTGTGGGCAATCAGACCAGCAGGGGAGGGCAGTTGGGAGGGACCAGGCCTGCAAGAGAGGGCAGTTGAGGGGTATCAGTCCTGCAGGGGAGGTCAGTTAGGGATGACTGGGCTGGCAGGGGAGGGCAGTTTGGGGTGACCAGGCCAGCAGGGGAGGGCAGTTAGGGGCATCCAGGCCTACAGGGGAGGGCAGTTGGGGGTGACCAGGCCAGCAGGGAAGGGCAGTTAGGGATAATAGGGCCAGCAGGGGAGCAGTTTGGTGTCAATCAGGCTGGCAGGGGAGTGGTTAGGGGGTGATCAGGCTGACAGGCAGAAGCAGTTAGGTGCAATCAGGTGGCCAGGCTCGTGAGCGGTTGGGAGCCAGCAGTCCTGGATTGTGAGAGGGATGTCCGACTGCCCATTTAGGCCCAATCCCACCAGCAGCCGGACATCCCTCGAGGTGTCCCAGATTGGAGAGAGTGCAGGCTGGGCTGAGGGATACACACTCCTCCCTCGTGCATGAATTTCATGCTCCGGGCCAATTGTATTATATATAAATCACAGATCCACGCGCTTCCCTGCCACCCTCAACTATATTTTTTCTTGCAATTTACTTGTTGATGATCCTGTAGAGTTTAATACAATTTGAATGTTGTTGATTTCATTTCCATGATGCCAGTTTAACAGGTTCCTCTGTTTCTTGTATTTCCTGTAAATTAGTAATTATGGGCTTTCTTGACTCGATTTAGAGTCCAGTTCAATGTTTTGGCAGGAGTACTTAATAGACAATGTGGGGTACTTCTGTCAGGAGGCACCAACCCTCTGCTTGTCTCTTCCTGGGATGTTCCCTAAAAGCGAAAAGCAGTTTAGAAGAACATCTGGAGAACTCTCATTAATTATCTACATGATAAAGTTAGCCTCAGATTATAGATTTTGATCCTACTTCCTAACTCTTCCCCAACCTTTTCCCTTTACCCAGACAACTAATGAATGAATACAGATTAGAAGCATGAAGTCTAGTTTTAGCATAGTCTCAGGTTCCAAATTAGAAATGCAGACTCTGCTTCTTCGTTAATATACCTTATGTTCCACTCTGGGTACAGTATTAAAAGTGGCTCAGGTCGAGGGAATGAGTAGGGAGAGGAAAAGAGAAAACACAATTTTAAAATCAACCATTTGAATCACACTGGCTTGTGGCAGTGGCAGCACAAAAATAAAGTTGACAATTCTTGCCTCTGAAACTAGGAGCAAATGGGGACTTCCCTTTATCACAGTTTCACCCAGTACTTAGTCATACAAGGTGCTACTGCTCCCCTGACACTTAATAATTTAATAATAGAAGTAGTTCCTGGCAGGAGATGTTATGAAACTACCTTAAGCATAATAGAGGGGGGAAAAGAGCAATGTTCCACTTAACAAATCCAGAGCCTTTGTTGGAGGCCATGAAGTTCTCAGCTCAATTTAATTATCACCAACAAATATTTATTTATTCACTTGATGAATATTTATTGAGTGCTCCTTTGAGCAGCATGCGGTACAGTGTCACTGTGACACACAGATGGCAAGAAGCAGTGCCTTCTAAGCTGGTAGGCCACAGCTCACTGTAAAACTAGGCAGACTTTGATGGCACTAAAAGTGTACAAATGAAAGCATACAAAATTAGTTCTAGGTGGAGGATTGAGAAGCAGCTTAAGAATGGAGATGGCATTGAAGTTGAACATGGAAAACTTGGCAGAAACTAATCCAGAGAAGCCAGCAGGAGGGGGCAACAAGGGGGCACACACTGAGCTGGGAAAACACTAGGGGAGCAGCTGTCCCCACTTGGCATCTATGTTCATGTCTTCCTCAAAGACGTTAGAGTTCGGAGTACATGTGTGTGTCACTGGTGAGACCATGATGCTAAAGAAAGAGATTTTTAAAAAATATTTTTGTGTTCATTTCAGAGAACGGAGAGGGAGAGAGAGAGAGAGAGAGAAGCATCAATGATGAAAGAGAATAATGGATCGACTGCCTTCTGCAAGCCCCCTACTGGGGATGAGCCCTGACCTGGAATTGAACCAGGACCTCCTGGTTCATAGGTCGACACTCAACTGCTGAACTATGCCAGCCAGGGGAGAAAGATATATTTTTAAAGTTTTTCTCTCTTGTATCAACTGCATTCTTACTGGTCTTGTCAGGAGTAGCATGTCATCTCCAACTCTGGAGAAATCAGTTTCATTCTATTTTTCACGCTGCATCAACACATCTGCTTCTCTCCATAGAAGCTCTGATTTTAGAACTGATGTTGCCCTGGGCTACCCTGAGTAGCCACCCACGCAGTAAGTGATTGTCCTACTTTTCAGAGCTCAGGCAGCCTGTGGTTTTGCCCAGGTAAGCCTGCAGGACCGGTAGGGCTCTTTGATTCCATATCTATCTGTAGATACAACCACATGCAGCTGGGACAGGCCTCCCATCCTGAGAGGTGGAGGCCCCCCAGGTCTTAAGTAAGCTCCCTCCCCTGTTAGACAGCATCATCCATCCCATGTCTCCTGTCTAACAAGCTACTGATGGGATTAGCCTAGAGATCAGAATATGGATGACATTCTTTCTCATTTGATTTGATGAGAAAGGAGAAATTCCTTTCAATAGAAGGTAGGTGTAGTTTAAACATTACAACTTTCTCTTCAAAACAGTGACAGTCATTCTCTATAGCAGTGGTTCTCAACCTTCTGGCTTTTTAAATACAGTTCCTCATGTTGTGACCCAACCATAAAATTATTTTTGTTGCTACTTCATAACTGTAATGTTGCTACTGTTATGAATCGTAATATAAATATCTAGTTGGCAGGATGGTCTTAGGCAACCCCTGTTAAAGGGTCGTTCAACCGCCAAAGGGGTCGCGACCCACAGGTTGAGAACCGCTGCTCTAGAGCATTATATTATTTATAAAGAACTTTTAAAAACAAGATGTAATTTGGTTCCCTTTTAATCATTTTATTTTATTACTAGAGGCCCAGTGCATGAAATTCTGCATGGGGCGGGGGGGAGGTGGGTGTCCCTTAGCCCAGCCTGCACCCCCTAACTGCCTCTGCCTGCCAGCCCAATCGCCCCCTAACCATTCCCCTGCTGGCCTGATTGCTGCCTAATTGCTCCCCTGCTGGCCTGATCGCCCCCAACTGCCCTCCCCTGCCAGCCTGATTGCCCCTAACTACCTCTGCCTCAGCCCCCGCCACCGTGGCTTTGTCTGGAAGATATCTGGTCGACCCAGTCTAATTAGCATATTATCCTTTTATTAGTATATATAGATTATATAGGATAGGATTGCTTAATGGGGGGAGGGAGCCTTTTTCAGC
>NW_006383016.1:1191875-1198944 GCF_000327345.1 Myotis davidii | reverse complement strand
AGTGTGCAGGAGGCAGCTGATCGGTGTTTCTCTCTCATCGATGTTTCTCTCTATCCCTCTCCCTTCCTCTCTGTTAAAATCAATAAAAATATATTTAAAAAATAAATTTAAAAATTTTTATTAAATTTATTGGGGTGACATTGGTTAATAAAATTATAAAGGTTTCAAGTGTAAAATTCTATAACACATCATCTGTATACTGTATTGTGTGCTCACCACCCCAAATCAAGTCTCCTTTCATCACCATATAGTTGGCTCCCTTTACCCTCATCTATCTCCCTCCACCCCCCTTCCAGTCTGGTAACCACCATACTCTTGTCTGTGTTTATGAGATTTTGTTTTGTTTGTTCATTTGTTGCTTTCTGTTTTATATCCCACATGTGAGTGAAATCATATTGTTCTTGTTTTATTCCATCTCACTTATTTTGCTTAGCATGATATTCTAAAGATCCATCCATGTTGTTGCAAATGGCAATATTTCATTTTTTCTTATGGCTAAGTATTCTTTTAGAGGGATTTTCATTATTCTCACTTTATATATAAAGAAATCAAAAGACTCATTTGTTGAGATAATATAAATAACTGCTTTCATTGGGCACATTGCCAAGTCCTATTCTAAGCACTTTACATTTATCTTACTAAAGCCCCTAAATTCTCCTAGGAGGTAGGTCATTGTCATCACCATTTTGAAAACAGGCATAGAGAAGTTACATAACTTGCTGGAAGGCCCACAGCTAGTAAATTGTAGAGGTTGGGTTTTAATTCAGCCAGTGTGGCTCTACAGTGTTATGGAACAGGGTCTGGAAACGAAGAGTTATCCACATCTACCATTTACCCAGCCATGAGGATACCTAGATATCGCAAGCTCCCCAATGGCAAATGTCTCTTTTCTCTCACTGGCCTACTATAACTGGGGTGGATTTTTAAGAAAGCTATTAAAGAGAAGATTGTTTGGTGCCTGTTTCCCCACCATTCTCTGTTGAGACAAGCACCATCCTCTTCAGAGATAAAACCACACATCTAAGCCTGCCCATGTTAGTCCAGATGACAAGGAGGAGATTATTCTTGTTGCATATTGAAGAAACCTTGGGGACAAAGGGGATTTTCCAAGTCTTATAAGGAGCACAGGATCATGGGAAAACAGCACTGAATGAGCTGTGGAAAAACCTGAACATCGTGATCCTGGGCTAGTAGTTGTACCTCTGAGCCTTAACTGTATTAAGTAGTGACTCTTCTGCCTATTTCATGTTTTAAATATTATAAAAATTACTGTGAAATTGGTAGCATGCCATACAAATGAAATGGCTTATTGTCATGCTTTGCAGTTTCCAGCCAGTGGTTACTTTTGTCCAAGCTCAACCTCATGCCTCAACGCAAGAGACTCTTAACAATGAGATTTGACAACAGCTTGTAAACTTCTGCATAATTTGGGCATGAATATAATAAAATGGACTTAATTTAACTAAGATTCTCAGAGTACCAACTTTGAAAATGGTACAATAACTCCTTTCTTACCATTTGAACCAGGGATATATTTAATCTATATAGAGAAGAGAAACGATTTTGCAATATCATTAGCTTATCTGAAAGGAGATTATTCTTGTTGCATATTGAAGAAATTTCTTCTTCTTTAAGGCTGAATAATATTCCATTACATCTACAGACTACATCTTCTTTATTAATTCAGTCTGTTGATGGACATTTAGGTTGTTTCCATATCTTGGTTATTGTGAGTAATGCTGCAACGAACACAGGAGTGCTAATATCTCTTTGAGATCCTGATTTTCATTTTTTAAAAATAAATACCCAGAAGTGGGATTCCTGAATTATATAATAGTTTTTTTTGGTTTTGGTTTTTTGGGTTTTTTGTTTGTTTGTTTGTTTTTAGGAATATCATACTGTTTCCTATTATAGCTGCATTACCATCAACAATGCACAAGGTTCTAATCTCTCCACAGCCTCGCCAACACTTGTTTTCTTTTTTCATAATACCCATTCTGACAGTGTTAGGTAATATTTCATTGTGGTTCTGATTTGCATTTCCCTATGGTTGATGAAAATGAGATTTTTTCATCTACCTGTTGGCCATGAGGACATTAGGCTAAGTGAAATAAGCCAGTCACAGAAAGATGAATATTGCTGATTCTGCTTATATGAGATATCTAAAATAGTAGAATTCATAGAATCAAAAGTAGAATGGTGGTTGCCAGGGCAGGGTGAGGGGCTGTGGGGAGTTACTAATCAATGAGCACAAACCATCAATTAAGCAAAATTAATAAGCTCTAGAGACCTGTATAACATTACACTTTATAATCAATAATAATGTGTAATGAAGTGTAATATAATAATATATAATAATGTGTAATAAGGTATAATGATACACTTACAATTTGTTAAGGTAGGTGTCATGTTATGTGTTCTCACAACAATAAAATAAGGATTTTTAAAATGGTTCTGAAAATTGGGAATGCCTGCCCCTGATTCTAATTATAGGGAAATAATATGTTCCATTATGGCTATACAGATCATCCTCACAGAATTGGTCAGTTATTAAGACTGATATGATCAGCGGTTCTCAACCTGTGGATCGTGACCCCTTTGGAGGTCGAACGACCCTTTCACAGGGGTCGCCTAAGACCATCAGAAAACACATATATAATTACATATTGTTTTTGTGATGAATCGCTGTGTTTTAATTATGTTCAATTTGTAACAATGAAATTGGAAGTCACCACAACATGAGGAACTATATTAAAGGGTCATGGCATTAAGAAGGTTGAGAACCACTGGATATGATATAAGCCTAATAGTATGTCTTTGAATGAGAAATAGCATTGGCGAATGACCTTTTGATAATGCTTAAGTAAGAGATTAATCAATAAGAAACAATTTGATAGGAAGATAAAAGACATTAACCGGGTAAATTATTTTGTACAAATTTATCAATAGCAGGGCTGTGGTACCTTACTAGGTGAGTTTCCAAATAGTTGTTTTTCTTATATCATTGTAGGATAGGATAGTCTCACTATCCCCAGACTTGGATCTCCAGGAAGCCTTCATCTTAAACTAAATCCTATTCAATAACAAATAGATTATGCTATATTATCCTTGAACTGATGAATTTGCTTAAATTATTGTTTGATTTAAACAATAAATAAAGGTTGTCTCCATCAAACATAATGTTGGAACCCAATCAGTGAAAGATTTAAAAATTAATAGCTCGGTGAAGTAGTCAGTGCCAAATCTCTGATTTATTCTCTGTTATTGAGGTAGCAGAAATAGAAGGAAACTACTCTTTGGAAATGCCAAAAATAACTATTCTAGAGCCCTTTAGGCTGATATTGTTGAGGTCTTTATTTTGGAGCCATCTGACGAGAAAAGCTGACTTATAAGTAATTCCTTTTATTTCTTCAAAAATTCAGTCCACTTGGAAAGGGTGGTCTCATTTATACCGAGTGTCTCCGTGAACAGTGCTACATGGGAATTCTGCTATTAAAGAGAGCATTAGAGAGTCCACTATTCCTGTGAGGTCATATTTACCAGGGCCATGTCTGGGTATCTCCAGATCTTAGCATTGGTCTCGTGCCTAATGGAAGAGCATCATTGTCTTTGAAAAGAATTTTCTTAGGTGATGAAGTTGTTCACAAGGTAATTAGTTCTTAGATACCATTTGTATTTGGCCTTAAAGAGATACTAAGAGCCATATATCCAGGAAATGCCTAAATCCTTCACTTTTTCATACCTGCCCTCAGGCTCCTCTCATTTGGATCCTCTTATTGGCATCTAGAGCTATTGTGATCGAGGGGAAGGAGGCTCCAGATTTATCTGAATTAAATGATAACCCTGTCCAGCCAACCACTTTAGAGTCAAGAGGTGTCTGTACAGATCATCATATCCTCTACCATGGAAATGCTGTTACCACAGGGAGAATCAAATGAAAAAGAAAGCAGCCTGCAATCCAGTTGGTACTGAAGATAAAGGAATGCTTGCTGGCATTAACATTTTACAAAACCAGTGAGGAGTCCCTGAAATGAATTTCACTTAAACCTAGTCTCAAATTTGGAATTGAATGCTGATCAAAAAAAGTCATGTTAAATCTCTACTTTCAAAATAATTGAAGAGTGACACAGACATTTCCACATGCCTAATATGGCAGCATCTCCCTAGAGCCATGAGAACGGAATGGCCTTGAAATTGTGCAGTCAGACTAGGGAGTCCCTGGAGATGTCAGACCAGGACCGTCATGAGGTGCAATCTGGTCTTCACTAGCCCTGGGGATTCGGAAGGGCATAGGGAATCCTCCCACTCTGGTAGAATAATGTTTGCCTGGTCAGCTCATGTACTAAACTATTATTGGCATGCAGGGTTCCTGCAAAATGTTGAGAGCCAGAGAGTTTGGGTTTTGATAGCCATGAACAAAGGAAAGTATTTACAATATCCCTTTTGTCCCAAAATAGATTTTAACCACTATACAACCACAATGGAATGTGTCCATTCATTTCTAAATGGGTTGTCTCCTACCCCCATGTTTAGGTCATAGCTATTTCTAGACTTTCATGTGACAGGACCTTCACAGACCAAATTCCGTAGTGTCACCTTCTGAACCAAGTGGCCGCATGTGCTGTGGTTTTCCCTTGTTTATTTTGTCTTGTTTTGTGTTACACAGCCTGTATCACTAGCCTCCCGATCAAGGTCAGTAGATTGAGTCCAACCCCATTCATTTAAAAGAGCAATAAATTCATGCCAGCACCATGATCTCACTCCCTCAATAGCAGAATGTGTCCATGGTGTGCTGTGAAGTCAGCCTTCCAGACACAAGGGGTCTGTGTGACCCTGAAACTACACCTGAAGGACAGGATGGTGTCATCATACCAGCATACACTCTGACTGCACCTTAATGCATTAAGAAAATGTATCCAGAGATAAAGAGAAAATGAAAAGGGCTGATTTACTGTTTTAATTGAGGAAGAGCCTATAGTCCAAATAAATGGTATCAATGGAAAAGACTCATCCAAACACCAACATGGAATTTCCTAATAGTGCTGCCAGCGAGCTGGCGAGTACATGGTTAGGAAGTCTCAGGTGGATTCTGCTTGTGCGAGGGCCAAAGTGATCTTATTACCAGGGCGGAGGGCAGTGATTAACATTGTGATGTGAGGTCATATTCCTTGTAATGCAGCCTTTGCAGTGTGCCAGGTTTGGGATATGTGTGCAGACAACACTGACATGTTCGCCTGTGAGTGAAACTTGGGTGAAGAGAGTGGCAAATTCCTCTTGTCACGATGTGAATTCTTATACACATACACACATTCTCTTCTCTTCTCTTCTCTTCTCTTCTCTTCTCTTCTCTTCTCTTCTCTTCTCTTCCTCTCTCTCTCTCTCTCACACACACACACATACACACACACACACACACACACACCCTTCCTCCCTCCCTCCAGTCATATGTCCCCTTAAAGATATTATATTGGCCATGCAGGTGCGGGGGAAACATACCCTACCCAATTTGTAGGCATTGGACATGCCCCCCTGAGGCAGCTGTTTACAAGGCTATGAAGACATGCTCTAGCAATGAAGGGACACCATCCTATAGCTGCTGGGGCTGAGGAGAAGAAGTATAGCTGATGTTTCTTAACATTGTATTATATGTTCTGAGTGCTTTGTATTTATTATCTCATTTAATCCTCGCGTCAATCTCCTAAGGTAGGGACTATATTTATTTCCATTTAGGAAACGGGGGCTCAGAGATATTAAACGACTTATTTATGGTCACACAAATCCACTCTAACCCACTGTGCAATGCAAGTCAAAATACTCTCACCTAATTTGTAGGAGAATGTGTGGAATGGCAACTTGTTACTTGGCATCAAATACAGTCCCTACTAACGTACATGTGAATGTAGATGTATCTGTAATATGTTTGGGCCTGAGTGTACACTCATTGGACCTGCACACTTTCATACTAGTTGTCCTGTTACCAAATGTTTTGACTTTATAGTAGCCTCTGGTCATATTTCTGATATTTTTAGCCAGGGTTATAATGAAAGAATCTTTATGTTTCACACTGACTTTATAGGTCAAACTCTGCACAATCTGAAATGCCATTCTGTGTGCTGAGGGTTAAATGGTGTCTCGGGCCAGTGTTTAGTTCACATTCTATAAATGGCTCTTACTCCTTGATCTAACCCACTGTATGTATTACAGCAAAGTCACTTACAGATCAATTTATTTTTAGAATCTTAAAGAAACATTGTACAGGGAGCATTTGTTTCTGACCACAGGCTAGTGCGAGTGATAACATATCTCAGTGAGGAACTTTCTTTCCATTTGTTTCCACTGCCCACGGCTCTCTGATAGTGATAGATCTTTCCACATTATATTAAATAATGTTTTGAATTATTTATAAATAGCAGAATGGCAGAATTATATGCCGGCATCTTTTTTTTTTTTTTTAAATATATTTTATTGAGTTTTTACAGAGAGGAAAGGAGAGAGATAGAGAGTCAGAAACATCGATGAGAGAGAAACATCGACCAGCTGCCTCCTGCACACTCCCCACTGGGGATGTGCCCGCAACCCAGGTACATGCCCTTGACCGGAATCGAACCTGGGACCTTTCAGTCCGCAGGCCGACGCTCTATCCACTGAGCCAAACCGGTTTCAGCAATATGCCGGCATCTTACTAAGAGGTTTGTGGTGTGTAAATGGGAGAGTCTTTTGGATTTTAAGTAAAAATAATAAGTCAGGAAAAAATGAACAATTTATATTCATAAAGGGAAAAAATTGTTACCTGTTGCCACCCTTGCAACTTGGCAATAGACATTTTCTTGAAGATCAAAAACCAAGAATCTGATAAGAACAATGATGATGATGATGATGATGATTGTCCACCATTAGTAGAGATTCTGGATCCATCCATTAAATAAATATGGCATGCTGCCCTCTACAGGTATTCGATCTAAACCAGATGGCATTAGATTTGTACAAATAGATAAGGCATTTTCAAATACACACATGCAAATTGAATACTGAGACCAGTTAGAGAAGTAAAAGCTTTATACTCTGCAGG
>NW_006383016.1:1189591-1191803 GCF_000327345.1 Myotis davidii | reverse complement strand
CAGCTCGCTTATGGTAATATTCTCTTCTGAGTTTTTGAATATGTATATTTGAGGCGATTGTCTCAGAAGCAGGGAAGAACAGTTGGGAATTCATGGATAACTTTTCTGTTTATATTTGTAAAAGCTAATTGTTCTTTAGTTTGACTAAGATCTATTACTTTTTGCTAAGAGATGGTTAATGAACAATTAATAAATAGTGATAGATTTGCCCAGCCAGTGTGGCTCAGTGGTGGACCGTTTACCCAGGAACCAAGAGGTCATGGTTCGGTTCCCGGTCAGGGCACATGCCTGGGTTTCGGGCTGGATCCCCAGTAGAGAGTGTGCAGGAGGCAGCTGGTCAATGTTTCTCTCTTATCGATGTTTCTACCTCTATCCTTCTCCCTTCCTCTCTAAAAAAATCAATAAAAAACATATTAAAGAAAAATAAATAAATAAATAATGACAGTTTTGGAAATCTCAATTTTTTGCAATTCAAAAAGTTGGATTTTATACCAAAGTTTTTGGATACTAAACCAGCCGGTTTTGTACAGAAAAGAGGGTCTACCTGGTTCCTTCCTTACTCCTATACCTCTGCCTATCCCCAATCAATGCTTTTGTTATTTTAGTGTCTAAATTGAAAACTTTTCTCAACTTTCTCTTTGCTCTTCCTTACTAGGATATGAGTCAACAGAGGAACAACCATTGGGCAGAGTCTAAAGAACTGATTTCTTGTACCCACTTTCCACCCTTGAGTTTACTGTAAATTAGTTTGGTCTGATCTAATTTGAACCACACACTCATGAAAGGAAGGGCTGGCTCAGATGGTCTGAGATCCCACTTGCCCTAACTTTCTGCATGGGCCAATGTGTCATGGGCCAATGAGTGCATAGAGCAGTGGTGATGAGCATCATCTTTAGGGCAATCCTGGGCCACTTGCCTGCTGGGTGACCGTGGGCCAGTTATATAATGGCTCTGTCTCAGTTTCCCATGGGCAAGATGAGTTCTCTAGTATCCACTCATAGGAGTTCGGGGAGAATTTAAACATACAGGGTAGGATAAAACATTTTTATATGTTTTTTTAAAAAAATCTTTATAGTTGAAAGTATTACAGATGTCCCCCTTTTCCCCCATTGACCCCTTATAGCCTGTCTCCACCCCGACCCCAGGCCTTCACCATTCTATTGTCTGTGTCCATGGGTTATGCATATATGCATACAAGTTCTTTGGTTGATCTCTTCCCACCCACTACCCTCACCTTTCATCTGAGATTCCACAGTCTATCCCATGCTTCTATGTTTCTAGATCTATTTTGTTCATCAGTTTATTTTGTTCATTAGATTCCACATATGAGTGAGATCATATGATACCTGTCTGTCTCTGACTGGCTTATTTCACATAGCATAGTACTTTCCAGGTCCCTCCATGCTCTCTTAAAGGGTAAGAGATACTTCTTTTTTATTGCTGCATAGTATTCCATGGCATAAACATATCACAGCTTTTTTATCCACTCATCTACTGATGGGCACTTGGGCAGTCTGCAGATCTTAGCTATTGTAAATTGTGTTGCTATGAACATAGGGGTGCATACATTCTTTCTGATTGGTGTTTCAGGTTATAGCATTTTATAAGCACCACTGTGTTCTATTCTCATGACTACCTTGTAAGTGGAGACAATTATCCCCCTCTCCCCTCATTTTATAGATGAGGGGAATTAAGCAGCTGAATGCAAGTTATGGGGCTAGTAGGTGTGGAGCCGGATTCAAGCTCAGCCCTAGGCCATCTTTTGACCACTATTCTGTCAGATAACTTTATACATTTTCTGCACATATGTTGATAGGACAGTAAAAGAGTGAGTTTCACTCTGCTCTTAAGACAGCTCCCTCCCCCATCATTCCTATTTCTTGCCAGACTTTGGTACCTCCAATTACAAGAGGTACCAGAGAGTCCATCTCTGCTGCCTACACCCCCAGTGCTTGACAGACATGGAAGAAATTACAAAAAAATCCACTCTACCCTGTGGCTCTCAGAGTTGACTTATATAGTCAAAAAGAAGGAGATCCTTATTAGTGGCTGGAGTTAAAATCCCAAAGCACAGTCAGGCAAAACCTCATCCAGATGCGAGTGTGTGGTCACTGGTCATGCATTTCTCTTTGCTGAATTCCATACAGCCAAGGCAACTGCCTTGCCTCGCTGAAGATCCACAGGGGAAAAAAGTTATGTGCAAAAAACATGC
>NW_006383016.1:1151625-1189565 GCF_000327345.1 Myotis davidii | reverse complement strand
GGAATGTTCAATTGATACAGCAGTGTTTACCCCATGGCCTCCATCCATGGAAAATGTGCCATCAGTCCTCACCTGGGGAAAGTCGACCCGGAGCTTTCTTATTGGCTGCTCATTTTGTTAAAATGATGGAGCATCAGAGAGGATAATATATTTCAATCAGAACAATTTTGTGGAATTATAGAAGTTCACACATTCCAAGGAAATAACTACTGTTGAGTTTTGGGCTGTTGTCAGACTAAAAATACATAGAAGTTGTCATTAAGTACCATTTGCTCCTTTTCTTCACCTAATTCCATATATCCTGTGGGGACAGTTTATGGTAATGATATCCTAACAGGTTATACTGTCTTTCTTCTTTATGGCATGCTCATTTTAGGGGGTACATTATTTATATTTTAACTATACATTAGCCATATTATGATAACATAATTCATTATTTTCTGCAGCATCATATTGTAGGTCACTAGAATAAATGACCTTCAAAACAAGAAATGGTACTTGTTTTGCCTTAAAAATATCACTTCTTGTCAAATCCTCCACTGGCTTCACCATTTCTACTATTCGAGTTGTATGATTTTTAATTTTAAAAAATACTTAGGATGATTAAAGTATGGAAGAGTTCACATTTCAACTAAAAATTTCCTAGTCATCTCTGACAGTTGCACTAGCTAATACTCTAACTGCATACTATATACCAGGCCTTGTTCCAAGTTTTTTATATGTTAACCCATCAATCTGTACAATCATCCTACAAGGTGCATTACTGTTATTATGCCAAGTTACAAAGTGGAAAACCGAGGCATGATAGGTTAAGGAACCTGCCTTTGGTGACATGGCTACTAAGTGCTGCTTCTGGGATTCAAACCCAAGGGATTGGTTCCAGGATCTGCTCTCTCAACCCCCTCCCCCTTAGTGCCACCTTAAACCAGGGGGGCGGGGGAGGTTGAATAGAATCATTTTATAGGACATTTACTTTTTTAAATGAGTAAAAATAGATTGTTATCTTTAGCCAGAGAGAGAAGGCAGAGCCTGTTCAAGAAGGGATCTAAACAATATGCAAAAATGTGTTCTTTCTCTAGCTCTCTATTGAAAGACTTGGTGAACAAGGCTGAGTATGTCTTGCTCCCCCTGGTGTTGAGAAAGGGAGCCTAGGGGGCCCTTAATCAGGTTTGGGGGGAGGAACCCCAAGAAGGCTTTGTTTCCTTTCTGCTCCTATGCTTGAGAAATGAAAAGCAGCCAGAATGCAATGCAGGAGTTTCTTTCCTCATCTGGTTTTGCTCTCAAGGCTGAGCAATACGTTAAGAAAGAACTCAGCAACCAATTGCAGCCTCGACAGTCAAAGTTATTAAAATTTCTAATTTCCTAGAATTTCTCCTGTCCCCCACCCCTACTCATTCTGCCATGCCCCCGGCCTTCTGCCAGGGCTTCTGGTTTTCTATAATTAGCCTGACCTTTTGTATAGTCTTTCTTACCCCCTCTTTTGCCCTGGCTGCTGGGCATTTGTATCAAAATCTCCATCACCGTTGCCTTGTTACTGTCAGCTTGGAGATTCTGATAGCCAACATTGGATGGAGAAGATGTAAGATTACCTTGAATTTTCAAGTCAACTTGAGCTTCAGTTCTTTGTATTGGAAAAATTGGCCCTCAGATCATTAGTTTAAAAAGTGGCTCAGCCATGGCTCCCTGTGGCTCTTACTTGAGGAGCTTAAAAAACAATAACAACCCAGTGCTTGGGCCCACCTCCAGAAAGTCTGAATCATTTCTTCAGGGGTGGAGCCCAGGCATCAGCATTTTTTAACATGAGGTCATGGTAAAGAAACACTGGGCTAATTTAATCTTTTGGCTTAAATCTGAATACCAAGACCCTGAAAGGCCTTGGCTCAGATATATATAAAATTCACTTAAAAGGCTAATTATAATTCCCATGCTCTTGAAACGTGAAAAGGGGTTTTTTTCTGTGTAGTTTATGGTCACTCCCAGATTAAAGGGAAAGGATGAAGTTCATGGTACATTTGGATCCCCCCCCCCCCACACACACACACCCCTGTCCCCACCAGGCCTCCTCTGGCCACATCCTTTGCAAGTGTCCAAAGTGTTTCATGGCACAACGATGTTTCCAGCTTATCTTCAGTGCAAGACAGACCAGTGTAATCACTAGAAATCATTTTCATGACGTGCCTAGCGCATACTAGGGTTTGAGAAATCAAAATTCATATGTGGCTCAGTGCAAAATGCTGTGACTGTGTGAGTTTGGAGATGAGTGGTTTCTCATCCATAACAAGAATATGGTTGTGCTTGCCAAACAGGACTCTTTACAGATTAAATGACCCCATTTATGTGAACGCTCTCGGTCTACCTGCCGCGACCACACAGCAGTGACTCCTTTCCTTTCCTCCCCTCCCCAGTGATCTGGAAACTTCCCAGTTCAGAGAAGGGCATTTCTCTCTCACTTGAACTGCTATTACCATGGTATCAGCCAACACCATCAGCTTTGTCTTTCATGGTTGTCTGCGATGATGACCCTAAAAATGAACAGTTTTCGGGCACTTTGTGGTCTGCGCTCACAGCACATATGATAGGATCACACAGATTTCCTAAACTTCCCTGTTTATTTACCAGACCCTGTGACTAGCAGGGCTGCTGCAGCAACCCACCATGCCTGCTTATCGTCAGTCTCCCCCCTGATCACCTCTCATAGTTCTGATTTGCCCCAGTAGGCTTAGCATCTGTCAATCTACTTCACCCTCAAAACCTTCCAGAAGATGTTTCAACATCCAAGGGAAATAAACAGGCTCCTCCAGGACCGCAGGGACATGACCAGGAAATCTGCATGTCAGGGAGTCAGAGGAGGAGACAACTCCAGAGAAAGGCTGCAGCTTCTATGTGGGCAGCCAGAGGTGACTGTACTGAACAGAGGAAAATGTGAAATCAGAGAACATCGTGTCCCGCAGGAGGATGGCCGGGTAGCATGGAGACCAGGGCTGTGGTGCTCGAGGATCAGATGCATGGGGTCAAAAGTAGCCCCGAGAAATTAGAGATGATATGCTATATGTTAGTGCTTTTAATATATTTATCTGGCTTGTACAGGAATTTTTTTAGGCATTTTCTCTGCCATATTCATTAATTCAGCCAACATTGACATAGCACCTATCATTGGCTGGGCAATCTACTAAGAGTTGAGAAGCAGAAAGGCCAGTCCTGACTCATGCAGTGGGGAGGGGAATCATTAAAGAGGCAATGGGTATTGATAGATTTAATTACATTAACACAATCAAATTAAAAAAAAAACTAAAAGGAAAGCCAAACTTCTAATTCCTCTTCTTTCTCGTGTCTCCCTTTTTCCTTCCCAACTTGTGGATAGTGAATAGGAGTCCAGACTTCTAAGATAGACTTTATTTTTTTAAATATATTTTTATTGATTTCAGAGAAGAAGGAAGAGGGAGAGAGGGATTGAAACCTCAATGATGAGAGAGAATCATCGATCGGCTGCCTCTTGCACACCTCCTACTGGGGATTGAGACCGCAACCTGGGCTTGTGCCCTGACTGGGAATTAAACCTGTGACCTTCTGGTTCATAGGTGGGCACTCAACCACTGAGCCACACCAGCCAGGCCAGACTTTGTGTTTATATGGAATGTCTATCGCTTACTATCTGTGTGATCTTAGGCTAAATGATACTTCAGTTTACTTTTTTGAAAATTAACATAATAAAAATATTCACATGTTGTTGAGTTAAACTGAGATTGATCAATTGATAACGGCGGAGATTAGAGATGATTAATTCAAAATCCTTAGAGAAGTGTTTAGCACATAGTAAACATGCAGCAAAGGTTAGATTACTAGTATTAGTCTACCAGAATATGTTAAGAAAGAGTGACTGAAGATGGACACACATGGGCAGGCCCTGGAGGGAAATCCAAATGACTAACTTATTGCCCCATCCTCCTTCCACCTCCTCCCTTCCCTTAGAGAGTTGTCCTGGAATCACACACCCGGTGTATAGGTCAGCCAAGCTTTTCAGCGGCTGTAAGTTCCTGAACCCTTCTTGCCTCTATAGATGGAGCAGAGAGAACTGGGGGCAGCCAGTAAATAACTCTGCATTCACAGTTGAGCAGGCAGCTGGCAAGCAGGGAGTATCTTTGCTCCAAAAGATAGTAGGACAGTCAGGGGTTGAACGGACTGTGCTGCTTTCAGAAAACTCATTGGCCTGCTAGAGTTAGGAAGGGCCCTTGGACATAGGGCCATAGCATTCTCCTTTTGAGATGACCTTTGCTTCTTTGGAGTCATAAGTCTTCCCAAAGCTTTGACCCTCCCTGATTCAGATATTCTGAACAGCTGTCTCAGCTTTGGATGAGGGACTGTGTCTAATAATTTGCAAAAGTTAATCTTTGTTTATCAGAGACATTCTTAAGGCTCTTTGCTATGTTGAGTTTCCACCTTGATTCAGGGAAACTTCAAAATTGATTATGCTTATGTAAACATCTGAAAAGATGGACTTCTATCACACATTCAGAAAACATAGCCTCCCAGGTTCAGAAGGGCCCTCCGAGGTCTTTCAGTCCAACCTCCCCGCTGGATAACTTTCAAAGAAGTCCTGAGAGGGGCCTTCCCAGCTTCTACCTGAGCCATTCTGTGATACCTTGACCTCATTAGCTCCTACAATACCCTGTTTCTGTGATGGCTACTTGGACAGCATGAATTGTTAGAAAGTAATACTTCTATGAATCAATTATGGCTTTGGAGAATTCCTATCCATAGGACATAGTTCTCCTCATCTATATATATAAAAGCCAAGTGACCAGAACGATGGAACTACCGGTCACTATGATGCGCGCTGTGGCAGCCAACTGGCCCAATTTCCCCCCTCCCCAACTTCCTACGGCCCCTCCCCCTGGCCAGCCCGGCCCCAATGCCCCCCCCACCTCAATCGGGGACTGGGCTGGCTGGCCAACTGCCCGAGGCCCCACACCTTGGCCGGCCTACTCCCAAACCCTCCCCCCCCCCAACCTCAATCAGGGGCAGGGCTAGCTGGCCAACTTCCCGTGGCTCCCCATGGCCAGCTGACCTCCCACCGCCCTTCCTCCCCCATGGCCGGCCCAGTCCCAATTGGGCCCCAATCAGGGGTGGGGCCAGCCAGCCAACCTCCAACATCCCCTCTCCTCCACTGGCTTGGTCCCTATAGGCCCCCATAGGGGCAGGCTGGCCGGACCCCACCCATGCATGAATTCGTGCATCAGGCCTCTAGTTTGTTATAACACTAAGCTCATGTATTCTTTCTCCCAAATGATAGATATCTTAGGTCTCTTGAATTTTCTCTTTTTTACACCAAACAGCACAGTTTGATGAAGCTTTTCATCTTGATTCTCTAGTACCACCCAATCTGTGAAAGTAACAAATGTTGCTCACTTTTGATTAATTATCTATTCCTAATAGCAGCTTCAAAACATGAGAAATCTACATTTCTGTTCAGTCTGTTTGAAAATCTTATTCTCAAAACTGTGTTTTTTGGAAACCCAAGAATACTTGAAACCAAGTACTGAAAAACATGTGTTTTTAATTTTCACCTGACATATTGCATCTTAAGGCATTATGCTGGGTGTGCAGCAGCTGAAACTTTGAAAAAAATGTCGCCACTCGAAACTATAGTGATACAGGGACACATGGAGAAGCAGAAGGATCAGTGTGTAAAGCAGTTTGGTTTATAGCTTGGTGATTGTAATCATTGTGTTAAATTGATGGACAATAACATGGCTAAGAGTCTCAAAAATTCCAAATATATTTTCAACCATTTTTCACCTTGATCACCACCATACTACCTAAGAGTGACTTTTTACATACAGAAGACATATGTCTATATGTTCCTTTGATATTGACTCAGCATTTATGAAGCACTTCCCTTGTATTCTAGATGAAATTTGTGTGGTATCAACATAGTGGGTACATATCACTATCCTTTCCATGTTACGGAAGAGGAAACTAAGCACAAATATTAACAACTCACCCAAAGTCACATGGCTAGTAAGTGGTCACACTGGGGTTAGGACTAGAAATCTGACCCCCAGATTACATAATCTCAACTACTACTTGCACTAACAGTGGGACACAGAGTTGTATGGAAACCTTTCAACTCAACTCAAGCTGCTGAGTGTATCTTGGCTAGGACCATTGTTCTTCTTCTCTGTGTTAAGGATTTCAGGATGCTGATTCTGAAGGCCATCTGCTTTTATCTGCCCAGGAAAGTACTATAGCCCAATTCCAGTGTGTGGGTTTCTCTTTACACATTCAAAGCAATTCTTCAACACCAGATGGGTGTGCTGCAATTCAACTCAATTTTGACACTATTTACCTGGAGATAGCATCAGATTCCACTGGTTAAGGGGTTAGTCCCACAAGACTGTCCCCCCTTCGCCACTCTAGACCCCAGTTGCTTCTGACTAACTGGCTGTAGATTAGAGTTCCAAGGAAACTCTCTTTGGGTTCTATTAATTTTCTAGAGTGGCTCACAGAACTCTAAGATACATTTTACTTACGAGATTACTGGTTTATTTTTTTTATTTTTTTAAAAATCACTTGGAAACAGCCAGATGTAAGAGATGCATAGGGAAAGGTGTGGAGAAAGGGCACAGATCTTCTATGCCCTCTCCTGGTGCACCATTCTCCTCAAGCTTCCACGTGTTCCCCAGTTCGGAAACTCTCCAAATACCCTCCTGTTCAGCTTTATGGAGGCTTCATCACAGAGGCTAGATTGATTAAAGCATTGGCCATTGGTGATTGATTCAACCTTCAGTCCTTCTTTCCTCCCCAGAGGTCAGGGGTGTGACTGAAGTTCCAACCCTCTAATCATATAGTTGGTTCTCCTGGCAGCCAGCTCCATCCTGGGTGGAGTTCAAAAGTCACCTTATGAAATTGACAAAAAACACCTTGGGAAATTCCAGGTATTTTAGGAGCTCTGCCAGAAACAAAGATGAACACCAAACAAATATTTCTTATATAAGTCACTATATCACAGCCTCCCATTGGGATACTTGAAAACCTCACATCTCTCTTCAGTGCCCTTGACAGTCTTTTGTGAGTTTCTTTCTATGTGGTGTGCCCTAACATTAAGAATCAGAAGCCCTGAGTTAGAGTCCCAGCTTTACCAGATATGAGCTATGTGACCCTGGGCCAGGCACTCAACCCCTTGGGATTCAGTTTCTTCCAAGTTTGTGGGAAGGATTCTTTTACTCAAAAAAATGCTGAGCATCTAGTATGTGCCAAGCACTTGGTGAAGCTTTGGGTGTTTGCTGATAGATAAAATAGACATAGGTGCTGCCTTTTGGTAGAGCCTGCAGTCAAGTGGGGGTGGTAGACAAGAAGTAATGAAACACATGCATAGTTTCAAGTTGGGATAAGGATTCTGAAGGAAATGAAAGATCTCAGTCTTAGGAAATGGAGTATGTGGAAGCCCCTGCTTAACCCCTTCCCCGGCAGAAACGTGTATACACGTTTTCACAAAATGTTCTTTTTTCAGTCGTCGACGAGTATACTCGTCAAAAAACTTTACCTTCAAAAACCAGCTACATACGTACCATTCTAAATAATTTCATCTAGAAACTTTCTGAGGAAATACTATTCTTAACCACAAAAATGGGAAGAAAAAATAATTACAAACTGTTTTCATAACCAGCATCAAAAATACTATATAGAACCAAAATAAAAAAATTAGTCTGAAAAAGAAACGTTTTTAACAAAAAAATTATTGGGGAAGGGGTTAAATAAGGTGGACATGGAGAATGTATCCAAAAGATGAGGAGGCATCTGCCAAGTGAAGAGCAGAGAGAATTCCAGGCCTGGGAATGACATTAATAATAGGGCCCTGACCTGGGAAATAGGATTAAATGAAAATTTATATTATATGTATGTATATGTGTGTATATATATGTGTGTGTATGTAGACACACATGTACATATGTATCTATGTATGTGTGTGTGTGTGCATGTATGTATAAGGGCACGTTGTTAACTAAAATACATGTAAAAAATCTGTTGCAAATGAAAAACGGCATTGGCCACTTGCAAAATACAGCTTGCACCATATTCTTCCCATATGAGTCAAGAGTAACATTCCAACCCTGTGAAGTTTGTTCCATTTCCACAAGATAACAGCTTTTATCCCCCCAAACCAAAATTTTAGGTGCCTGGACTGAACAAACACAAGCAGTAATGTTTTCTTTGATTTCCATCATCTACCAAGGAGCAGAACTTCCTCCCTCTCTCACTTTTCCATTTCCTCCACTTCCTGTCCTTGCAGGTTGGGCAACAATTTCCAAAAATTTCCTGAAGTTGACTGATGTCAGGATATGGGTGTCTGGAGTCTGAACTGCCTGACTAGAGCTAGGATGAGATGTTGACAAAGAAGCAATGAGGGTCCTTCTCTGATTCTTCACTCCCTCTCTCCTGTTAGTGCCTTGATTTGGGGGTGACCATCAGTAGGGCTGAGATCCTATTTTTCAAATATTTTGATCTTTAAATGTTTTGTTCACTATCCTTAAATATATCTCTGGTGTGTAAAGCACATTGGAAATGCTAAAGCAGGAATTACCTATTGTGATCAGTCTTATTGTGATCTCCTTGACCTTGGAGAATGAGGAATGCCACAACCTGCATCTGCTTAGTGTTTCTTACACAGGAGACATAACTAAGGTCTCAGTAACAGTGTCATCAAGAAGGAATTTTCTGCTCAACTTCTTGAAGGATAACCAGCCCCTGACCCCAGTCACCTATGACATCACTCATTGTCATTTTCCTCACAATATTTTCCTTTCTCTGAAATGATGTTTGTTTGTTTATTATCTACCTCCCTCATACAATGTAAGCACTCTAAGTTCAAGTTGCTCATATGCCCTGTTCACCTGTGTCCCCTGTTTTTAGAATAGTATCATGTGATAGGTACTCAATGGCTGATTGATGATTGTACTAATAGATCAAGTTATAGTAATGAGAGCTAGTACTTCCATAGCACTCATCAAGTTCTAGGCTCTTCAAGCACTTTAAACATGATCGTTTAATCCTTATGATGAACATATGAGTTAGGCATTAGTATTAATTCCTATTTGTAGATGAGTAAACTAAGACACAGAGAAATGAAGTAATCTGCCCAACTAATAAGTGCAAGAACTAGGATCCAAACTCAGACTATCTATAATCTGTATTTTTATTTCCTACATTGATATTCTATAGGACATGTTCCAGTTCCAAAAGAAATACTGATGATACTAAAACAAAAGAAATAAAACCCTTTTATAACAAAATTGTTTCCCACAAATGAGAATCTTGATGAGTTTAACCTAGGTATTCAGTCTCACGTGCGCGCATGTGTGTGTGTGTGTGTGTGTGTGTGTGTGTGTGTGTAAAGAAAAGAAATGTAAAATACTTGTCACTGAATATTCTTTTAACCTTAACTCTTCAATTATCAGGAGTTACTTTTGCTTCTGTCTCCATCGCACACCTAGAAAAATATTTCTGAGGACATCTGAAGAAAAAGTAAAGAGTGAGTCAGGAACTTCCAGGCATCCATCCATCCCTCCATCATTCATTCATTCATTCACTCATTCATTATTTCCCATTACTGTTTATTCCCTCTGTGCCCTCTTCCACTTCTACCCATTCCCCATCCCCGCAATCACCACACCATTGTCCTTGATCATGAGTTCTCTCTCCTTTTGATTTGCTGGTCACTTTGTGTATGGTTAGCTCTGGACCTAACAGTGACAGTGACAATAAATGGTGTGGGGAGTAGGGAAGGAGGATTGTGAATGTATGGGCTGCATGAGTTTGTCCAAAAAAATAAATACACAGGCAGTGCCCCTATGTCTCTCTTTGGGTTCCCATAACCATGCATCTTCAAACCTAAAAGATAAGAATCTACCCTGTCTCTGGTTATTGAGTAGCATAAATTCTGTGCTGACTATAAAATGAGACCAAATCTCTAAGTCACTCTTATCTGAAGCCAGGGGTCTGACTCTGAAACAAAAGAATGAAAAGAAAATCAATAAGTCTGACTTTTTAGCTTGTCTTCTTGGCTGTCTGTTCAGTTAAGATTCCTAGAATAAAAAGTAAAATGGAGGTAATAGATAACATTTTGACCTTCAGCTTTTTCTCAGAGATTGGCCGTGTTTTATAAGTATGATCTTGATGTTTCTTATTACAACCTTATAAATGGCAGACAAATTGCCACACAAATTTTATTTGAGTTTTAATTTACCCACCCAGCCTGTCTTCGAACAGTGACTGGCATCTCTTGGCTCTTAAAGGAGTGTTTTTAAAAAAAGACTATTTTCACCCAAAGCTTTAATCATGTCATTGCCCTTTCAGACCTGTTGAACAGATGGAAACATACTCATGAATTAAATTGAGCTGATATTTTATAATAGGAAGGGCAAAAAGATATCCATATATTCTCATTATATGCTTCACTCTCTTCTTAAGGAAAAAATATTTTCAAGTGTGTATTGTTACATCATTTTGACAATTTTTATTTTAAAAGTATTATGAGTTGTGCATCATAAAAGTCCATATTCATCATGTCATTCATGCTCAAAACCTTAGGTGGCCCCAATTTCCTATGGCCTGATTCTAAGGACCTTCTGAGCCCTCTCCAGTATATCTTGCCTTATTGCCTCAGTTGTCAGCTGGTTCTCCTCAGTGACTCATGTCTAGAACCTCAATATGATTATTGTCTCTTTTTGTCCATAAGCCAAAGTCCTACTACCATCTATCTGTCGAGCTTCCCATTCTTCCCTCACTTTCTAGCTCTGGGTGTGTGTGTGTGTGTGTGTGTGTGTGTGTGTGTGTGTGTGTGTGTTCTGAACTCTTAGAGAAATTTAGTTTATATCTCTAATATCCTCCTTTAATTTTATATTTTTTGATGTTTTCTGCATATTAATATGGCCTTTTCAAGGAGATATTAACAATGTAGGGTAGAACACTGTGTAAGTTAAGGAATACATTTTCAAGAATGAAAAAAAAAAACCCACACAAAAAAGGTTTTTTATTTTTATGGATCAAGAAACATTTATTATGTACTTGTATCAGCAGACCAATTTTGATGGAGCTCAGTCTCTTTTATCATCATGAAAAGGTTACTAGAATGTTTAGCTCTATTGACAAGCTGCAAAAACAAGATAGGTTAGCCATTTTGAAATTACAGACTCTCCAAAATAGCCAATAATATTCTGTCTTCATACTTCTGTGCTTCTTTATCTCTCTATCTCTGTATCTGTCTACCACCTGCCTATATTTATTTTTGGTTTAGTTTTGGTTGCCTTTTTTGGACCCACCTATTTCAGTTTTCCACTCTGCAGGGTCTCTATTGATTTTTAGATTTGTTTACTCATATTGTTTTCTGGGCCCAGTCACATTCCAGAATGGCATGTGCCAGTTAAAATGGTATCTACTGAACTCTTGGCAGCTCACCTGAGAATTCTGTATTGCTCCCAAGCTATGCTATTGTTGCATGTAGCTCAGACCTGTGCACCAAGCTTTCTGAAGAGATGAACGAAGCATGGCTAGCAACTCATCATCTGAGCATGCCAAATCAACAAATAGTTATTGAGTAGCAAAAACATCTGATTGCAGAACTGGATGAAACCTTAGAAATCATCTCTTCTGATTTCCTCATTTATAAAAAATGTTTAATATGATTCTCCATCAAAATTGGCCTGCTGATGCAAGTACATACATGCTGGTTTTATATTTTCATATTTTAATCTTTTTAATTGAACAAATAAATTCACACATTCTACCTCATTTGATGAAAGAGGAAAATTAAGGGCAAGATCACACCACTAGCGACAAGAAGCCATGCTTGTGCTTCTACCTCATGCCCTCTGCTCCTTTGAGGAACCATATCTGAGCTTCTCTGCTGGGGAGATGAGGAATAGAGAGGAGTAATAGTAATAGCTTTCATCTGTGGAATGTGTTTAGCGCATTTTCACTTGTGATCATCACATATGAAAGGATTGGCAAGGATTATTAATACCACATTACTGATGACTCTCATCTTTTTTGCTTTTCCTCCGTATTCCCTGCCTCAGTAAAGCCATCACCATGCACCTGGTCACCCTTTATCTGTGTAGCACTCACTTTTGCTATGCTGAAAAATTTGTTTAGGTATAATTGTTTGTTTAATATCTCCTCTCCTAGACTATAAACTCCATGATAACAGATATTATGCCTGCCTATTATATCCCCAATTATTTTTTGAATGAATAAATCACCATAGTCATCCTCACCTCTGCGCTTTTAACCATAACCTATAACCTGGAAGTTCGTGTTCTGTATATTATTCACTTACTTTGAAAGTCTCATACTTGTCCATTCATCTTCATTCCCACTCTTCATTTAGCCCCTCAACTCCTTTCTCCTGCCTTCTGCGTGGTCCATAGTCCTGCAGATACAGTTACTTTTCTCAAATACAAATGCTTCTTAGCCTAGAATATCTCCAGCTTTAATGGTGCCCTGTAACTTTTATTCACTCATTCACTCCAGAACTAGTTCTTGAGAGGCTATCATTTGCTAGACACTGTACAGGGGGCCTCCTATGTTGAGGCTAATATAATAGTCTAGTTGAGGAAGATTGATACTAAACAAGGATAAAATACTTCAATATATAATTACAATTTGTGACAACTGTGATTAGGAAGGAAACAAGTGGGGTGCTAATGTGGAGAGTAATGGTGTAGGGGAAAAGAGGAGAGAGAGAAAGATGATTTAGAAGAGTTAGGTAGAAAACACTTCTCTGAAAAGTGACATTTCAGATGCTGCCTTAAGAATCAGAAAGAGCTACTATCCATGTAAAGATACAGAAGGAAAGTTTTTGCACAGAAGGAACAGTGGGATGAAAGAGATCCCCTTGCTATCTTAAATCAAGGTATCAAATTTACATAGACATGCATATATATGTTATATATATATATATTTATATATATATATGCAGAGATGTTTGCCAAGAGAGTACATGTACATATTCTTTCTCTCTTAATTTAAATGAGAGACTACATCAATGTAATTTGATATTATTACAACTTCTATTAATAATATACTCCACATAGCCTTTAGAAATTAGTCTATCCTATATAATAAAAGGCTATGCAAACTGTCCCCTCAGGAGTTCAACTGGGAGACCAGGAGCTCGACCACCCACTATGATGTGCGCTGACCACCAGGGGGCAGCACAGAATGAAGGAAGGCCCCGGCTGGCAGCCAGAAGGCCCCTATTGGCCCTGATCCCTGTCCAGGCCTAGGGACCCTACCTGTGCACGAATTTTGTGCACCGGGCCTCTAGTTTTATTTATGAATAACCTAAAAATGATAATCTACCAAGGATAATCTACACTCACATGGCAAATCAGAAAATAAAACCTTTATGTTTGTTTTCTCTGAGATGGAGATGAGGTCATTAGGAGAGAATCCTTTGCTTAATCGTTCCCAAAATTCAGAGAGGTGAAATGTCTATTCATTTTTTTGCCCTGATTATGTATTGTATAAAAGGAAAGTTAACACATCTATTCACATGAAGTGCCTTTTGGCCACACTTTTTGAAAAACATTTTACATGGAATATTTTGAGCTGGGAACATGTAATGCCCACACCTAGCCCAGTTGCCCTCATGCTGGGCATCCTGACTGATTCAGAACATTCATTCCTCTGGAGTTGAATAATAATGACTCAGCATAAAGATTCTAGATTCTCCTGATACTCAAGTAGGGTCTGATAAGTTTCTTGGCCTTATCCCTGTTTGGTCTTTCACATTTTCTAGAATAAGCCAATATTTTTAAAATAAATCTAATTCTTTTTTCTTTATTTTTATTGTTGACACTCTTGCAGATGTCCCCATTCCTCACTCCCTTTGCCCCCCTCCACCCAGCACCCCCCTTTCCTCTGTCCATCAGCACACTATTGTCTGTGGTAAATCTAATATTCTGATGCAAGCATGGGTGCCTTCTTAAAATAAATCAGAATACAATAAAACAAAATTCCTTCAAACAAATGTGCTGGGCTAAAACGTCAACAGACATTAATTCTCAAAAAGGGAGTAAGCATTTCGATAGGTTTAATTTTTGTGTCCCAGAGATGTGAACTAAGAAAAAGAAATATAGACTTTTGTGGTATTTATTATGTTCTTTCTCAACTATATACATTTACTTCTCAAAAATGAGCAATAAACATACATCTAAATTCAATAAAAGGAATCCACACAGTTCAATTTTTCATAGCATGTGAGTGAATTGAAAAAAAAAAAGAAAAGAAAAACATCCATCATTCCTCGCTGCCAGCTTCTCCCTGAACTTGAATAGCAGCCTGGGTCTTAAATGTGGACTCAAAGGCCACACAAAGCCTTATCTGACACTCATGAAGAGGGAATGACAAGGAATCCTGATGTCCTGTCTTATCTGCTATGCAGGAGAACCTAGTTCTCCACTAATTTGGCACAAATTAACCCCTTCCCCAATAATTTTTTTGTTAAAAACGTTTCTTTTTCAGACTAATTTTTTTTATTTTGGTTCTATATAGTATTTTTGATGCTAGTTATGGAAACAGTTTGTAATTATTTTTTCTTCCCATTTTTGTGGTTAAGAATAGTATTTCCTCAGAAAGTTTCTAGATGAAATTATTTAGAATGGTACGTATGTAGCTGGTTTTTGAAGGTAAAGTTTTTAGACGAGTATACTCGTCGACGACTGAAAAAAGAACATTTTGTGAAAACGTGTATACACGTTTCTGCCGGGGAAGGGGTTAAACAAGGTTCTTTTGACACTTAACAAGCATTTCAACCCTGAGGCCAGCAGCAGTGCTGTGGAGTCAAAATAGATGCCTCTCAACCCTGTTGGAGACCAACCACAGGAACTCATAGCTGGCCATGTGGTCCTCCATGTATACACTGCTGCAGAGTTTGGAGAACACACACACACACACACACACACACACACACACACACACCATAAAAGTGGAATATAATTAATCCCCCTGTATTTCACATGCCTTTCCACTCTGGCTAAAGTCTGGGCCTCACAGTCTCACCTCTGGGAAGAATTTGATTGAAAATGTTAACCTCAGTGACAACCCATGCTCAAGCATCCTAGGCCAGTGAGCGTAATGTCCTGTTTGGTCAGCTCAGCCCAAACAGTAAGTCCGGAGTGTGAGCCACAGAGCTCAGTTCTCCACTCAGGCTGCACAACCTCAGAAATGTGCTAAGAAGCCTGTACCCGGCTGACACCACTTACAAGTTTTCCATATTGACCATGTGAACTCAGTGACAATACCTCTGGATTTTGAGTTTTTCACATATGGACTAAAAAAATGCCCAAATGCTGTGGTATTGGTGAAAAGTTTACCACACATCTTTAAAAACAGCAGCAATGCAGAAACAACAATTTCAGCAACAACTACTTCAAACTATTGATATTTGGCTGTTCATGTCATCATTTAGGAAAGACATGCTTTTTTATATTATTTATCAAATGACTACTTGTAACACCATTGGATTGAGAAAAATTAGACTGAGAGCATTTATTTTATTTTATGGTGATCTTAAGGGGGAACATGGAAGTAAGTTTCATATGGTAAGGTCCATAATTAAAAGATTTCAAAATATGAGCTGGCCACATGCTGGAAGAAAATGAGCCTTGAATTTGGGAATGTGACAGGGCAGCATTTTAAAATTATATACTTCTATAAATGCATGAAACTCATGTCTCCCCTTCTTTAAGCTGATAATTTATACCTTGTTCCCCAAAGCAAGACCCCCTTCCATGGTGTACTGAGAGAAAATAATTTCCTCACTTTCAGTTCATTGGTCATTGTAGCAGTGTAGCCCTGACGAGGAGTTTTAATATCTAGTCCCGGTTTTCCTCAGAGCCGCATTGACAATGCTTTAAAATCAAGTCTTGCCCCACCTGTGTGGCTTAGTGGTTGAGTGTGGAGCTATGAACCAGGAGGCCACAGTTTAGTTCCCAGTGGGGGCACATGCCTGGGTTGTGAGCTCTATACCCAGTAGGGGGCCTGCGGGAGGCAGCTAATCAGTGACTGTCTCTCATCATTGATGTTTCTGCATCTCTCTTCCTCTCCCTTCCTCTCTAAAAATCAATAAAAATATAAAAAAATAAAATAAAATCAAGTCGTAGTCTCAAGCTTACTTTGCTACTTGTCCAGATTCTAAATCTTTGGCATAGCTGAGGTTCCTTTCAGAATGTTGGCTTTTTCCATATAGGTGATGAGTGTAATTCTGAAAGACATCACCCAAAACTGCTCCTTCACCCCCACATCAAGTACAGGGCTGAGATTCCACTATGAGAGCAGGCTCTTTGGCCTATAAGAATCCTGAGTGGAAATGCAATTCTTGGGAGCTGACAGCCTTGGGTTAATGTAGGTTAATATCCTAAAGGAGATTACTTATCTCTGGTTACTCCCATGGAACTCAGGGCCTGGTGATGAATAAGCTCTAAGGGGACAATCCAGAAGCTGGCTTTGAAGGAGCATGACAAATGGCCTCCATCAGGTGATGGCTGCAGGGATATGTTGGGGCATGGATGATGGGGCTAAAATTTCAAAGAGAAAAATATGGAATCAAGAAATACTGGACTCAGACAGTCCCCTCAAAAGTTCATTGTTCAGATAAGGACCCTGGGACTCAAAGGAGTTTAGGGATTAGTCGACATAGAAACTTTTAGGTGGGCCAGACCAGCACACAGGTTTCTTGACTTCTAGCCACTCTACACTTTTCCAAAAGGGACTTATATTCGGGCATGGCAGGGGTAGAGGAGGACAGACCATTATTTCTGGAAAAATAAAATGTGCTTTAGGTCTCCCACATATCTAGCTATATCATTTTCTCAAGAAGAAAGGAAATGGTGAACTAGACTAAAATTAGAAAAGATTTTATAACCTGGCCGGTGTTGCTCAGTGGTTGAATATCTACCCATGAACCAACAGGTCATGGGTTCAATTCCCAGTCAGTGCACATGCCCAGATCGCAGGCTTAATCCCCAGTGGGGGGCATGCAGGAGCAGCCAATCCATGTTTCTCTCTCATTGATGTTTCTACCTCTCTCCCTTCCTCTCTTAAAAAAAAAGAAAAGAAAAGAAAATATCTTATAAATCCAGCTTAGCAAGGAATATTACCACCTCCTTGTTTTTGTCCCAGGTAAAATATACTAAGTTCTTTAGCATTTCTCCTTTGTTCTTGACTTCCTGCTTATCTGACCTCCAGTTCCTATACCATTAGTTTTTATGGATGGATCATGGAATCCAGAAATACACCCACAGCAAAGACATCTTCCCACTGGGTAAAAATAAAAACATGTGTGTGCATGTGTATGTACGTGTTCCTGTGTGTACATACCATAATGTGAAGCAAATTTGAGAGGAGCACCCAAGTTAATGAGTTATCCACAGATAGCCAGGTATGCAGTGGCCTTTATTCAACCCAGCAATTGTACTGGAACCCCAAATTAGAGTCTTCATTGTTCTTTGTTGCCTTTGTTTTAAGCTCAACACCAATTTTTTTTTTTTTTTTTGCTGTAAAAAATAAATCTGAAAACAATAAGTCTTGTTCATTGACATAAACCGGCTGTAGGTTCCTTGTGGGACCTATGCTGATAAAAACCAGGGAAAAACTATTTTATTTGCAATGTAAAGAATTTTAGCCTGTGGAGGTGGTTTTTTTTTTCTTTTTTCTTTTTTTTTTAGTTCAGCAGCAGTAAAGGTAGGGACAGCAACCAAATAAGCTGTTAAAATCTGTATCCCCCTCCCTCACCCTTCTCCCAGTCCCAAGAGACATAATTAAAACTCCAGAAAGTGAGAAGCTGTTACTAATACTAACATAACTATTTAGTGCAACAGAATCATGCATTTACCAACTTCATTTTTTTAAATAGGTCAAGCTGAACTGCATTTTGCTACATACAAGGGCCTTTTCTCCATGTAAGTGCTTTAATATGGTTTGCCAATCAGCCTGTTAATATTTGTCAAGGAGTAGACATGTTGGCCAACAATGGGACCATACTCAGAGCCGCTAGGTGCAGTTCACATGTGAACTTCAACTCCTTCTGCTGAAGATGTCCTAACTGAAGGCTCATGTATTATCCTCATCCCAATTCTGTTAAAGAGATTTGTAGTTCTAGCTGGCTAAACTGCCTTTTGTGAGTTTTGTATGCAATCAGAATAGATACAGATGCATAAGTAATAACCAGCATTTTTGTTAAGGTGGCTGAAAGCAAGTGTGCCTAAACCTTGGCCCAGAATCCTGTTAAATATTTGCCAGAAAAAGACAGGAAATGGAGTAGATATTAACCCTTATTTTTCATGTTGGTGCACTACTGTTGATTTCTTCCTTCTTACACACATGCACACACACTCATCACTCTGGTCTGGCTGGCCCCCAATATCTAGACACCTTATGAGGAAGCCTGTTTCTCAAGCTGTAATTCTCAATTGTCAGGGTCTGAAGGCTTGCAGTAGCAGTTGCATTGAACTTTTAGACTTTAGGAACATTTCCTCTCACTCAGGTTATGTGATAATGTGAGTATATCATAGAATCTTGGAGTGTCACAGATCTGCCCCTGGAACCAGCTTTCCTGACCATTTCTAAAAACACTTGCAAATCTGAAAAGGGAATCTTCCAGCTAATTGTACTGGAAGGGCTGGAGTATATGGGTTGAACTTCTAGATGTTCTCGTGTATTCTCCACTCCTATCCATCCACATGTTTCATTCTCCATTTATTTATAGTGTCCACTTGATTCTCATAGTCACCTTTAGCCACCCCCCCCACACACACACATCCTCAGACACACATTCTAAGTTGAATGGAAGTGTAATGACCTTAGTTAGAAAGGTTAGTTAGCTCCTCTCTATCTGTCTTTGTGTGTCTGTAATGGGGGCTACAAGTATCTAATTTCTCATTTGTGAGACTAAATGAGATAATACCAGTAATAATGCTAGAAAGTACCTAGCACACAATAAGAGTTCAAGAAATAGCAGGTTTTGTCATCATCATTACTTTGAGCTAGAGGCAAATCTTCATAAGAAAGTAGCCCATACAATGCAGCGTAGGGCTTTGGATGAGAATATTGGTGGTAGCTATTCCTCACACACCACCTTGGGCTGAATGATGGTTGTTCATCTTTCTTCAAAAAAATAGAAACCCTTTCATGAATGCCTATCCTGCAGGCTTTTCAGAATACCACCAGAGAAAGGATTTCCAGCTTACCAATGGGAATTTTATACTATTCATATGTGAACCCATTTTGAGGCACCAAACTTGATCAATGCAATTGGTTCTCTCCCCACTCCCCACAAATTTCAACCTGCTGACAACCAGGAAACAAAAGGCATCATACGTGAAGGAACCTAGGGGAGGAAGAGGTAAAAAATTAAGATCTAATCTGAAATTTCATTGACAGATATTACTGATGATTAAAAATAAAGATAATGCCTGGTCAGTGTGCTCAGTGGTTGAGCAGCGACCTGTGAACCAAGAGGTCACCATCCTGGTCAGGGAACATGTCCAGGTTGCGGGTTTCATCCCCAAAATGTTTTAATGATTCTCTCTCATCATTGATGTTTCTCTCTCCCCCTCTCCCTTTCTCTCTGAAATCAATAAAAATATTTTTGAAAATAAAATATAAATAAAGTCCAGAGGATTCTAGTACACCCATTTGCATCTAGAATTTTTATCTGTTAAAATTAAGAGTGTCTACTGACCCTCATTTTTAGATTTTTTCCTCCCCCCAAAAACTAGTTAGTATTTCAGTCCTACCAATATCACTTTGAAACAGTTTTTCTGGCTTGCTCTTCTTTATGAATGACGACCAGTTACACTTAGCACACAAAATCTAGGGAGTGTTTATCCTTATTAGAACACAGAGACATGAAGAGACATGGGGGATTAGGGGGTTCTCCCAGCAGTCCATGGCCAAATCCTTATTTTCAAATAAAAATCTTCAGTGCCCCTTTCAAGATGGGGATCTCCAGGTCAAGTTCTGCTTCTACCCCAGTTGCTGCCCCTCTTTTGTCATATAACTAGATTTTGGCCTGGCCTTCCCATGAGTAATAAAGAGTACACCTAGCAGGAGTTGAAGCCTTGGAAAGGTGAGCAGCCTTAAGAATAAGTTTTTCATCTTATCCTACAAACTGTAGGTCTCTTGATATTTTACTGCCACGCTAAAATCCTAATTAACTTTGAATCTTCATCAGGGAGAAGAAATGGCTGAAATGTGGTCTCCCTGGATGCTGGCATAAAACTATAGCTGTTCTTTCTGGGAAACCTTGTGGAATGTCTAGTTTGCTCAAGCTGGTCGTTAGTGTGATTAAATACTGTGGCAAATTAGGTTGATTTTTCTGAGCCTAGAGTCTGTTATGCAAATATATGATGCTTGTAATTGCCCATCTACACTAACAATAGATACATATGTAAATTGACTGTACCCCCACTATGTCCCACAGCCAATCAGGAGGGGATATGCAAATTAGCAGGCCAAAGATGGCAGCAGCCATAGAGCCAGCTGGAGGAGGTGGGAGGCTTGGGTCATCCCTGGCGATAGAGGAAACCAAGCTTCCCATCCCCTTGGGCTGGCCGCCGAAGGAGGGGCCTGTGGGCGGCAGCCACGGAGCTGGCCTGAGCACATGGGAGGCTTAGGTCGCCCGGGCTGGTCGCCGAGGGAGGGGCCTTCAAATGGCCCTCAGCCCCTCACCCAAGCTGGCCATGCCTCCATGGGGTGAGGGTCCCCGCTGGGGGGGGCGTGGCCAGACTGCAGACAGCCATCAGCCCCTCACCCAGGCTGGCCATGTCCCCCCCAGTGGGGACCCTCTCCCCATGAGGGCGTGGCTGGCCTGCAGACTGCCCCAGCCCCTCACCCAGGCCGGCACTGTCCCAGTGGGGCCCCACCCCAATGGGGGTGTGGTTGGCCTGCAAACCACCACGGACCCCTCACCCAAGCTGCCCCACCCCCCAATGGGACCCCCACCCTGATCTGGGACACCCTTCAGGGCAAACCAGCCGGCCCCCACCTGTGCACCAGGCCTCTATCAATACTAATAAAAGGGTAATATGTTAATTAGTCTAGGAGATCTTCCAGGAGACCTTCTGGATGATGTTCTGGACAAAGCCATAGAGGCGGGCGACCATTAGGTGTGATCAGGCTGGAGGGGGAGGGGGGCAGTGGGGGTGAGCAAGCTGGCAGGGGGGGCAGTTGGGGGTGAGCAGGCCAGCAGGGCGGCAGTTGAAGGCAAGTAGGCCAGCAGGCAGAGTGGTTAGGGGCAATCAGGCAGGCAGGGGAGTGGTTAGGGGGTGATCAGGCTGGCAGGCAGAAGCGGTTAGGGGCAATAAGGCAGGCAGGCAGGCGAGCGGTTAGGAGCCAGCAGTCCCGGATTGCGAGAGGGATGTTAGACATAAACTGGCAGTTGGACATCCCCCAAGGGGCCCCAGATTGGAGAAGGTGCAGGCCGGGCTGAGGAATATGCCCCCCCCTCCCCGTGCATGAATTTTGTGTACCGGGCCACTAGTAGATTATAAAATATGGAACTGTGCAGAGAAAATGAGGGCATGAGGAGGGGAGAGAGAGAATGGTGGGGTTGCGGGAGGGGGTTATTTATTCTTCTTTTAAATTAAATATATTGGAGTGATAATGCTTAATAAGATTTTATGGGTTTCATGTGTACAATTCTATGATGCATCGTTTGTACCACCTAAAGTCAAATCTTCTTTCATCACCACATATTTTCCCCCTTTTACCCTCTATCCCCCACCTCCTTCTCTCTGGTAACCACCATACTGTTCTCTGTGTCTATGAGTTTTTGTTTGTTTGCTTTTCATGTTTGTTCATTTGTTGCTTTCAGTTTTATATACCACATATGAGTGAAATCATACGGTTCTTGACTTTTTCTGTCTGATTCATTTCACTTAGCATGATATTCTCAAGATACGTCTATGTTGTTGCAATGGCAGTATTTCATCTTTTCTATAGCTGAGTAGTATTATCCCATTGTATATAGTACCACATCTTCTTTATCTAGTCATTTAATGAAGGGCACTTTGGTTGTTTCCATGTCTTGGTGAGAATATTTACTCTTATGATATGATTGTTTAGAAATGTTGTTTGCCAGTGGTCAGAGGAGGAACTGAAATACCACAGGATCAGTGTTTCTGTGAGGTTGATATATACCAGGAAACAGGCTGACATGCAAATGAGGTTGCTTCTGCTTAGGGAAAATATATCTTTGTCAGGGAGTTAGGAAAACCTGAGATTCCCTCTTGAATGAAAGGTCCTCCCAACCTCGTTTTTCCATGAGCAGTATTTCAGTCCAGAGGTCTCAAGAAAAGTGAGAGATGTAAGTCACACCTTTCTGTGAAAGCCCAGTGCTGTCATCTCCTGCAGTATTTTGAAGTAACCATTGGGGGTGACACACTCTTTATCTTTCAAAGCCATCCCCACTTGCAGAGACTCTAGTATGACTGTGCCAACAGTACAAAGGCCATCCTTGGAGTGCATTTCAGCTCAGGGTTATTTCATGTGTTTTGAAGAGAGATAGTGCCAGTTACCATGATAGTATTAACCAAGGATAACAGAGAACAAAGCTTTTAAACTTAGAAGAAGGAAATCTTTCAAAGAATGTTTTTGACACAGAAACCCAAAGGGCAGATTAGAAATACCACTAAAAATTTGAAATGTGTTTTCTTTATGTTCTGTTTTTGTTTGTAGACTGAAATAATCCTTTTGCAAGCAAGATACTTATTTTTTAATTGGGTTGCCATATTTTTTATTTTACAATTAATAGTGATCATAAATTCTTTAAAAGTAGCCCCTGATACAACAGTGGCAACATTAACAAAATACTTTGCATCTGGGTGTTTTGAGGTGGTTTTTCCTTTTTTATTTAGACAAAAACTATGTAGATTAACCTGTAAACGCTGTTTATAGAATGTGGAAATAATATGGGTGAGGTGTCAGTGAAAGTTCTGGTGAGAAGAAAAAGCTCACTCTTAATATCTTACACAGAAAAAAAGAATTTCTTCAAAGGCTATTTGGGCTCCCAGAATTAGGCAGAGGCTGAAGGGCATCAACTTTGTAAAGTGGGCAGAGATCAGGGTAGCTTCAGATGACTTAGGAAGCTCGCAGCAGAAACAGCCTGGCCAGGATTCCGCAGCTGCTGCCCCTGGGCACTGCCCACCATCACTAATGGGCACCGTCACAAACATGGCACATGTATTCAGTCTGCCCTTTCTTGACCTCACTTGCCCCAGAACCATAGGTTAAGGTGGAGCTTTTGATTGACCAAGCCTGCATCGTGTGCTTCATTCAGACCTTTTTCAATAAGAATTCTCAAAAAAGAGGAAGGTAGCATATGCTGACGTAGGTACGATTGAAATTATTTTACTAATTCCTGGCCTTAAACATGGGGGATAGAAGCTTAAAAAGAAAAGCATCCTAGCCTATTATTAGAGGGCAGTGTCTTCTAACTGTCACATTGTTAGTGCTTACCATTCAGAAAAATCTATAATTTTATTTTAGAGAAATAAAGAACTAAGTTGGTCAGGATAATTCTTAGCTGCCATAAATAAATCAAGAGATTGACAGTCATAACTGGTTGGCTTCCTGTTTTTTCATCGAGATCAGCATGGTCCAGTAAAACTTTCTTCAGTGATGCCTATTGAGCAATTGAGATGTGGTCAGTGAGACCAGGGAACTGAATTTTTAATTTTATTTAATTTTACTCAGTTTAAACTTAGAAATAAATAGCCTCATGTAGCTAGCCGGTATCTTCACATATGTGGCCAAAGGGGAACTGTTTACAAAGCAGGTGGCTGAAATCTCTGTGATTCCTGGCCACCAGCGAGATTTCCAGCATGGCTTCCTTTAACCTGGGACAGTGGACGGCAAACTCATTAGTCAGCAGAGCCAAATATCAACAGAACAACGTTTGAAATTTCTTTTGAGAGCCAAATTTTTTAAACTTAAACTATATAGATAGGTACATTGTTATTAACTTAATTAGGGTACTCCTAAGGCTTAGGAAGAGCCACACTCAAGGGGCCAAAGAGCCGCATGTGGCTCGCGAGCCGCAGTTTGCCGACCACGGACCTAGGACAAGGGTTGGTAAAGCACAGCCCAGGGCCATATTCAGCCTGCCGCCTGTTTCTGTGTGGCTCATGAGCTAAGAACAGTTTTTTACATTTTTAAGTAACTGGAAAAACCAAAAGAAGAATGATATATCGTGACATATAAAATTTACATCAAGTTCAAACTTCAGTGTCCACAAATAAAGTTTTCTCAGAACATAGGTGTGCCCATTCATTGACATATTGTCTGTGGCTGCAGAGTGGGGGAGTTGCAATAGAGACCATATGGCCATATGCTGGTAAAGATGTCACTTGACAGAAAAAGTTTGCTAATTCCTGACCTTGGAGATGCCACAAAGCGAGCCTTATCCTCTGAGCCACCAGAGGGTATTCGACCCACTTGGGATGTTTTTGGCTCAGCATCAGAGAGAGTAGTTTTGCCTTTTCATTTGAAACTTTTTCACCATCCTTCCACTGAACTATAATCTTGTTGGGAAGTAGACCATGTCTTATCTCTTATATCCTCTGTAGTGCCTTAGAAGGTGAGAAAAGGTTATTGAATGCATGAATGATTAAATAAATGAATGAAAGAATAGAAAGGGCAGAAAGAGGGGAAGGAGGAAAGAAAGAAGAGTTTTTGGAACACATTGTTTACTTTTACATTATTGCCGCATATGAAAAATCAGAATTATAATACCATCATAAATTATCAGCTAATTACTAGAAAGCAGGAGATATTAAGAACAGTAAAATGTAATAGAAGAAGCTCTCTATGGAAAGCCATCTGACCCCTCCCTTTTGAAACATGTTGATGGCCACATCCTACAAAGTGCAAAGCCAGTAAGTAGCTTTCTTTGGCTCCATTTACATCTGCTTCCACCAGTTGAGTTGTGTTCATACCAATAGCCCCCAGTATCTGCCTATGGCCGGTGTGCTGATACTGAAAATGCATAATCCAATTAAATACTTAAATAATTCTATGGCCAGAACAAAGTGGGGAGAAAAAGCAACATTTGCTAAATACCTTCTCTGAGCCAGGTGTTGACTTGGGCATTTCACATACACCTAGAAGCCCAGATTCTCTGCAGCTGGTTCTGGTTCTCTGTCATACACATTCTTTGTAAATTGTATCTACTTGTAGCTACAGAGTGGGACACAGCCCAACTGATTTGCTCTGTGTTGCTGTCTTCATAAGCAGTATTGATTGCCTTGGTCAAATCAATTGTGTGGCCATTTCCATTTGCACATCATTCAGCTGCCTGGACTGATTGCTCCTGCCAGGCCCCAGTTGTGCTGTTTGAATCGTGGTGATCCAGGTAGCCTCAACTCCTTCAAACAGAAAGTTAGAACATCAAAACACCAAACTCCAGAAGCATCAGCCTAGCATTTTTTTTTCTCTAGGAAATTAGTGTTAAGATTATTAGTAGGCTATTTCGTTCAACAATACAAAATAAATCAGCAATTTATGGAACACATGTTTCTTAATAACGGAGAATAGAATATCACCAATTATTTTCCAAATTAAGTATACAATTAGCTAGATGATAAACACCTTTGGTAGCATATGGCTCTTTAGATCCCAAATTTCATTATCTTTTTTTAAACATAGAAAATATTTACTCATCTTTGATTACTGGGTGCTGGCATATTTAGTACCAACGTTTCTGATGTGTTTATTTGGTTTACATAAAGATGGCAGAGGTCTGTGGTCTAGAAAAGTCAAGGACCACTCTGAATGGGAACAGAACCCCTTTACAGGTTATTTTCACTAGTGGCAGCAATCCAGAGTTGGTAGTGGTGGTAAAGGGAGAATGGGAATATAAAGACAGCTTATTGCTGGAGCATGTGACTTTGCTTTTACTATTTGTTTATTTTTTTGTGTGGTTGGTTTTCTTTTTTTCAATTAAAAGGAAAAGCAGGTTTGCACTTCCTGGCAAATTAACCTATAAAACAAACATGTGTTTTAACAAATATACTTTAGCATGGGGGCCAGGTAAATTTTATTGAGCATCACAGTAGTGACTAAAGGTCAATGTAGAAGAATACTACTATTGTCGTCATTTTAGAATGTGGGGAAAATTATGCTAAAAATGACAAAACAGATAGTAACTACATTCTTGGAAGAATGGGCAAAGCCAAAGAAAAAGTGTTTCCCGGTGAGGACATTCACATTGTATTGAGTATTATAAGTAACCTAGAGATCATTTAAAGTGTATGGGAGGATGTGCACAGGTTCTATGCAAATACTGTACCATCCGATATAATAAAAGCTTAATATGCAAATTGTCCCCTGAGGCAGTTGGTCAACGGGGAGTTCATCCAGAAGACAGCGAGTTTCAACTGCTTGCTATGAGATGCGCTGACCACCAGGGGGCGGCATGGAACATGGCGGGCATTGGTGATGCGCTGCCACCTCTCGCTGGCTACCTAGGGGTGGGGGTGATGGGGATGGAAGTGTAGTGAGAATGCAGGGTGTCCACCGAACTCACTCTCACTCTCCCTATATCCTCCCCCCGGGATGCCAGGGCTCTTTTGGGTGAGCCGCAGGGGCTGGTAGGGCTCCCCATGGGTTCGCGCAGGCTGCTTGGTCTGCGAGGCTGGCCCGGAAAGAGCGCACTGCCCATCTGGCTTCAGTGAGGCGCCACTGGGTGGCCCAGAGGCCCACACTGCACCCCAGCCGCCGACATCCGGCTGCACTCATCACATCTCCAGTGGGGACTCAGATTTCATGACTCAGGTAGAGGGGGGCGTGTGGGGCTCAGGGACCCAGGTACTGCCCAGGGCTCAGAGGTCAGCCAGGACCTGCCCTTCCATGCCAGATGCTCACGCTTCAATGGCCAGCCAGGCCTTGGGACCACACTCGTTTACAAATTCCATGCACCATGCCCCTAGTTTTATATAAAGGACTTGAGCATTGGAGATTTTGGTCTCCCGGGAGGTCCTGGAACCAATCCTCCAAGGTTACCAAGGGACAAGTGTAGAGAATAAGCCTTAAATGAACTTGCAACAAAGGTTCAGAAAGACTTCTGGGCCTTTCTATTTCTGTTTCAACTTTTCCAGCTGTTCTTTCATCCACCAGGCACTGAGTACCAACCTGTGCCAGACCTAAGATTTTGCTGAACTTTCCCCATCAAAACTTACCTATTCAACATGCTGTTTGCAGTATGAGCTGTGTTGGTCACTTTTTGACCTGGAATTTTTTATTCCTTTATCAGAGTGCTACACCTGTCTCTTATGCTTTCACTCTTTCAAACTTTTATAATTTACTGTTCTGGGTGGTAGAGGAAGGGACTACATGGGAATCCTAAGAGCTGAGTTCCAGTTCTGGCTCTGTTCCTTTCTACATGTCTAAGCCTCAATTCCTCATTTGTAAAACAGGATAAATAAAATTTGACCTACTTGCTTTTTGTTGTTAGAAGTGAAAGACATTGACATTATTGTTATGCAAGTTGGTAAAAGTAAGCAAATTATGTACTTTGGCTGTGGAGTAATCTGCTCCCCAAATAATTATTAAACAAGTTTATCTTAAAGGTAAATGAAGAGCATACCATATTTCAAATTTTAAATTAATTTCTCATATCTAATGCTTTAAATAATGACATCTCCAATCTTAACAGTGGTTATTAACAGAATAACAGGATAGCATTTCATAATTTTCTTCCTAACATGAAAGCTCCCATTTTTAAATTGTTATAATGGAGATGTTTTCACATTATGGTTTTAAAGAAATTTATTCTAGTAACCTAACCTCTAAAGGGTCCTAATTTTATTAATGTCAGACACGTGACTACAGAAAGGAATTACAGAAGGGAGAGTATTATTCTGTGATCTACTTAAGATAGCACTATATTGAGATAGTGATACAGTAGAAACAGGCCTAGCTACAGTTGTTCTGTCTCCTTACTTTCTTTTCTTTGAGCCTTAGTTTCTTCATCTATAAAATAGGAATAATAATATCTTGCAGTAATGTCATAAGGGTTAGAGAAAATACATGCAAGGTGCCTTGTACACAGATTGGATGCTCAATAATTATCTCTACATCCATATCCTTCTAGGAATGAACTCTTAGGCTTGGGTGCCTGTTGCTAATGGGATCATCATAATGGATTCCAATGATGCTACCCAAAGATGTGGTTTCTTTTCTGGCTGTCGTGGAAATACAGGGAAAACCTGATTCAGTAAAAGATGACTGCTGTTCAGCTACCTCTGCACACATGCCCAAAGAGTAAAAATTATGGTGATAAAATTTCTCAATTCAAACTTGTTTCTTCTACTGATGAAAATCTTCTTTAATGAGACTTGGTACAGCATTCAGCTCTCTAAAGCCCCAGACATGAGTGTGACTAAAATTAGGAACTAAAACTTGAAAGTAACTAAAATGGGAAAATAAGTAACCCAATGTGTTTGATTTGGCAGGGGTTAGAGTAATTATGTTGGATGATTTCCATGCAAAATGTTAACATCGCATAGAAAATATTTCTTTTAAGCAAAAGATGTGAAGGTACTTTAACAACAAGTCTGAAATTGGAAGAGCCATCCATATATTTGAAAAGTCGAACTGGGTATTTTCACGTCTGTAAACATGGGCCGTTTTCCCCTTTGAGGCACTCGGGGATGATGGGATTTTGAGGTGCCAGTGATTTGGGGGGAGACAGAAGTAATTCTGTAACTTGTCAGTGTGTTGACATGGCATGCCCTTTCGGATTTCCAGTGTGAAGCCAAGCAGTGTTTTATTTAGCCTGACTGAACATAGGTGAAAACATTCATTATACATTTATTTTACTTCTTTAGAAGCAGCTATTTCCATGATAGCCATTTCCTGGTCTGATTTGCACTTTGGGAAAACGTGAGTTTCCCCACTCACCTAGGAGAATGCGATAAACATCGCCTCACGTTATTTGCCAGGCAGGTCCAGAGATGTTTTCCCACAATAACTACATGGGAATGAATCTGTAGGCTGTTCAAAAGACTCTTTTCAGAATGCAGAAAAATTAGACTCTAGCTCACACTTCAGCCCCCAACAGGTGGTTAGAAGCTGCAGTGTGCTGGTGAACTAGCATCCTATAGGAAAGTCCTGAGTCACAGGTTTACCAATTTTCTTGCTCCTACCATGGTCCATTTCAACTTACCAACAGTTTAAGAACTTGCTTCCAGGATTCCTGAATATTTAACAGTTAGCTCTCACAAAGCTGTTACAACTAGCTGTAGCTCACCACAGCCTTTAGAGTGAGTTTTAAAATCTCAAGTCCTGACCATATGAATTTCTTTTGGCTCAAAGATGAAACTAACATGTGCCTGTCACTTGAGGAACCTATTTTTCCCATTTACTGGCCTTTCCTGCATTGTTTAAAGCTGTCTTTCATTTTCAGTAGCCGATATACATGACACCTGTGACTTTCAGACACAACAGACCTCTGATGAAAACACTGATTCATGCAAATAAAAGATTCTCTTTCTACCCAAACAGTTAAAAATATATTTGCTCGGCAATTAGCCAAGGCTTGCTGCTTATAGGAGTCGATGCGACTCACTTCTCTTCTAGCTCTCAGCCTGCTGTGGAGTTTTGCTGACACATCTAATAGCCCGGGCTTCTAACTGCTGCCTGCTTGTCAGTCGCTGGCGAAGTGATTTAATTCCTTTATGTATGTAATACAGTAAAGCGCTTTGAGGCTTGCAAATGGCACTGTTTAAATCAATATGTAATGATTTACTACATATTGTGGAGTGCTTATAAATATATTATGAAGCACTAGCACTGCAGCATCAGGGCTGGTGGGGGCCATGGGTGGGAGCCGTCCATGCAGTTTTCTTCTTCATCCTGCTATTGAGATGCCGTGTGACTCTGGATAATTCATTTGCCTTCACTGTAGTACTTTGTTTTGTACCTTTAGGGACTAGGGTCACCAGAGGTAGATTGCAAATGGTTTAGAAATCCAGGGTGGTGTATGGCATAGCATTCCTCATTTCCAGAATCAATATGACAGTATGATTGGGGCTCTTGATTCTTATGAACAACTAAAAATAAATCACTCTCATTTATTTCCATTTAATAATTTCTTCCTTTGCTATACGAGAGGCAATATTCTGAGTTAAAATCAAATGATTCTCAGAGCAGCATGGTGTATAAATGATCCCAACTCTGGATCCAAAATATTAAATGGGGAATATCAATGTCCCAATCAAGCAATTGGGATTTTCACTACAAATACCTTCAAAGGTTGTCAGTACCACCCCTGACCTTCTCTCCCTGGAAGAGAGGCTGGGGAGGGTAGAACAGAGGAGACCTTTCTAAGAAACTACATCTCTGCTCAGTCAGCACTTTCACTCACCCTAAGGGTCCCCAGAGGGAAGGTATTGCCATTTATTCCAGGGCACTTTATTTGTATGACCTTTCTCCTTCATCATCACATGCCAATTTTCTGACTTTGTTCACTTGTATTATAGGGCAATTTTAACTCCTCTTTCAGTATCCTCCCTTTTTTTTAAGGATTGTAAGACAGCCAGCTCACAGACAACATGAGATTCTTGTGAAGGAAACAAAAACTGGGGGGAAAGGAGATTTTCTAGAGAATTCAGAATCATGGGGTGCGTAGAATACATTTCCATGCAGACATGATCCCAAGCACACATAATCCCTCTGAAAGCACACCTGTCCCATCTGCGAGGCACCAAGCCCATTCCCCACACCTGCCATACTTACCAGGGTCTTAGGTGAAGGGTGAATGTGGTTTAAACAATGTTTTGTGCCATATATTGGAGAAGTGGGTGACCAATTCGAAGTTCCACGGAGATGTCTCTGGACAATTGGTTTCCAAATATAACCGGTCAGGTCAGGAGGAATCCAGGAACAAGCCAGAGCCTGCGGTGACAGCCCTCAGTGGCGGCATTACAGCTGCGGGACCCTTAGTCCCCTTCGTCTCTGCAATTCTACTCCTCACCCTCCCACCCCCACCCCACCCCTTAGCCTACACTTTAAAAAATTTCTCCAAAGCTCTCTATTCTAGTCGTTGTGTCTCCTTTGTAAAGTAGTGGAACCAATCAGCTATCCTAAGCCAGCTGCTTAGATATATGCCAGCACAGCTCATTAGAGTTCAGTCGTAAACTCATTCATAGAAGTATTCTGAAGGATGTTTTCCTTGCTTTATTGTATGGATAAATCTCTTTGTTTGCACACAGAGAGCACTGATTGAACAAAATGATGAGCTGCTGGTACCATTTCTTGCCTGTTTACTGAGCAGGCACATTATAGTCTATTTTAGGTTACTCTTGTGTAAACAGTATATTAGGGAACATGAGCATCATTTATGCCACACCTTTCTCCTACTTAATGCAGAGCATGCAATATGAATAAATGCACTGATAAGGGTGGAGCATGACTTGCACAGAAGGGATAATGATGGCTCCAGACAAATGGTAGGATGAGTTTTTAATTGCTTTCTAGAGCCATTTCTCCCATGAATGCCCCTGACTATTGTTTTCCAAAGAATAAGGGTAGAATTTCCAAAGTCAAACAGTAAAATTTATTTCAGAATCTACTCCAGTATCAGTGTTTTCAACAATCTACTCCATAAGTGGTTGCATGAATCCAGGAAGAAACATGGTCAAAGAATTACGGTCAAAACAAAAGCTTCTCTCTACGAACTCTGCCCATGATCTGATTCAAGTGTCTGTTTTCTTTCAGTGGCTTCTTTTGTTAGATAACTTCTATTTGGAGTTTCACACAGGAGAGAGATGCTTAGCACTGGTAGAGGAGGCAAGAGTTTCTGTTCTGTTCATACCACAATTCTCTTCATTGCAAGAGAAGCCAGTTCTTGCAGCTGCACTGGGAGCTCAGGCATCCTTGAATAAAGCACGTTTGCACTCATGCACACAGAAACGTGAGAGACACTATCAAATAGACAGCTCGCTGAGGTCTGGCCAAGTGGCCCACCAGCCGTTCATGGTGTTCCCAGGGGGACACAGCCTGGCTTTCTCAGGCTCGGAGCTGATTAAAGCAAGGGGTGATGGGAAGGCCATGTTGAGTCTCTGGTGTGGGGAGGGGGGAAGAAAAGGGCTGACAGCTGCTTCGCAACCGGAGACAAACATGGTAGAGATAGGAGCCTCCTGAATAGGACAAATTAGAACAGCACAAAGACACGCTATATATCTGCAATAAATGAATGCTTTCTCAGTAGTCCCTCACTTGGCCAGGTCTCTAATTTTTAAGTATAAATATGCACTAACTCTGCATATACTATGCAGTAAATATGATATAGATGTCATAATTTATAATAAGTCTTCATGTTGAGGGGTCTCCAAAATGAGAGTGAACATTTTATTGGTATTCTGCCTCTGAACACTCACCTACTGACTCATTCCTTTCACAAATGTGCAAGGGAGTCAGTGTTTTCAACAACCTATTCCATAAGTGTACTGGGCGGATGGGATTTTTCCTGTTTATTAGGCACGCATGAGCAAAGCCTTTGCAGGCAATTATTTTGTATCTGGAAAGTCCCCTCAGCAGCTGGAATCAGTTCCTGTGGCACATCAGGAGATGGAAATGGTGTTCAGATTAAAAAGCCTGATAGGAAGTTGGACATGTAAGCAAGAAAGGCAAACGGGCCTCCAAAAGAGACAACCAGGCACTTCTTCCACTAAGGAGGGAGTTTAAGGGGTCGCATGCAGAACACTTTTCCTAAACACGTTTCTGAAGCTTTTTAATTATTCTTGCAATATGCTGCAGCACTGTCCTGCAGCCAGATAGGACTTGCGCCTAAAGCACGCCTGTATTCATGAGCACATCTCATTGTTAATCCCAGTGTATCCTTTGACAGAGGAGTTAGAAACCAGGTTAGATAAATACATATCATTTTGTGACAACATATTTTGCAATTATTTTTAGTCTTTAAGCTGCCCTTTAATTTACTCACACAGGAAATCTATTTCAATATAGACTAGGGTAAATTGAATTAAATTTCATATCTGATTTTGATATCTAATAAGTGATGAATTTAAAATACAAAATACAAGAAACAGGAAAAAAGAATAAAACACAAAAGTACAATACAAATACAGTTGTTCAAGATAGCAAACCAAGTGCATATACCTATCTCCCCTTGAAATAAGAATATACATATATATATATATGAATAAAACTATAACAATACTGGGAAATGACAAAGGGTACTATAATTAAATCAGAAATGTTGAGGATTTTCTAGGAGATATGATCAGGACAGAGGAACAAAAGTAGAGGAAACAGCATCCCAGTTCCCTCAGCCAGGCTCTAAACTTCAAGTCAGCAATTCCAGAGAATAAGGGTGGCCTTGGGGCAAAACTCATTAAAGAACTGCATGCTAATGAGTTGACATTATTGGGACTCTCCCTTCTCCTCTATCAGTGGTGTTTTTTGTTCTCATGATAATACCAAAAATGTACTATGCGTAGAATAACATAGCTATTATAACATAGATAAGGCTTATAGCTTATCTATAAAAATTAAGAGACAATTTTATGTTTTAGGAAGAACAAAAATAAGCCCTGGTTACCAATAAAAGAATAGGATTTAGAATGGCCTCGAACTTCTCTTCAGCAACACTAATTTCTGAGGGGGGTGGGGGGGTTAACAGCTTTTCTTAAAATAAAATAAAAAAAAACAACCTGAGGGAAAATTATTTGAACCTAAAATTCCATACCCAGCCAAACTATCATTTATTCATTTAACAATTTTTTTTAACAATTTATTTAACAATGTCTACTGTGTATTAGACATTCTATTATTCACAGGAGATGTAATGATGAGCAAAAACAAAGTTAGTCCTTATCTTGTTGAAACTGATAATCTAGTTGGGGAAGTAGAGATAAATAACCACTCAAACAAATACATAGTTACAAACTAGTACAAATTCCACCATCTGGTATTGCCTACACTGATTTGCATATAAAATATTATTTTATTAAAGACTAAGAAATCTTAACAGTAAAATTCATGGGTAACTTATTTAACCTAATGTTTCTTAAATGTATTTAAATATAGAATCATGTTTCCTCCTCTCCTTCCCCCCTTCTCTTCTTCTTTCCATTCTTATTCTCCAATTAATATTCTGTGGAACTCATGTTCTCCCCTGCACACTCTGGTAAGTTCTGGATTCCAGAGGGGAAAAAACCATCCTCTTTGGCACTGCCTACAAAACTTTTTTTCATAGTCTGACCTTTCCCTCCTTTTTATCTCCCCATAAGCCTTGCCCTGGGCCATTCTCCGTTGCTTGCCAGGCCTTGAACATGCCAACCATTTTGGCAACTCCTTGTCCTCTTCAGTGCAGTTTTCTCTGTGAGAATGCCTTTCAGTACTCGTTCACTGAGCAGCAGTGGAGCCTTTGCTCTAGGCTGAACCTGGGGGATAGAGAGAGGCGGGTTAGAGCATGGAAGATGAAAACATGGCCTTTTTTCTTTTTTCAATCAAGAATCTTATTGTCTCTTTTTTAAAACATATATTTTATTGATTTTTTACAGAGAGGAAGGGAGAGGGATAGAGAGTTAGAAACATTGATGAGAGAGAAACATCGATCAGCTGCCTCCTGCACACCCCCCACTGGGTATGTGCCCACAACTAAGGTACATGCCCTTGACCAGAATCGAACCTGGGACCCTTCAGTCCATAGGCTGACGCTCTATCCATTGAGCCAAACCGGTTAGGGCTCTTATTGTCTCTTGCTTCTGGTATTTTCCTCATTGACTCTTATTCCCAATGGCCCTTCAGACATATCATACCATGCTCCCATAGCATTTATCTATATAATCTATATAATAAAAGCCTAAGCGACCGTTACAGCAGAACAACCAGAATGACTAGTCACTATGATGCACACTGACCACCAGGGGGCAGACACTCAACACAGGAGCTGCCCTCTGGTGGTCAGTGCACTCCCACAGTGGGAGTGCCACTCAGCCAGAAGCCAGGCTCACAGCTGGCGAGCACAGTGGCAGTGGCTGGAGCCTCTTCTGCCTCCATGGCAGCACTAAGGAGCAGTGAGCCGAACAGTAAAGAGCAGCAAGCAGGTGGGTGGTAAGGAGAGAGGGGTCCTGGACTGCGAGAGGGACGTCCATCGACTGCTCGCTTAGGCCCGCTCCATGGGGACAGGGCCTAAGCCAGCAGTTGGACATTCCCCGAGGGGTCCCAGACTACGAGAGGGCACAGGCCGGGCTGAGGGATCCCCTCTTTCGTGCACCAGGCTTCTAGTTATATCATAACTACGTGTGACTTATGGGTATCACTTTTGCTGAATACTCAGTGTTTCTTGAATCAGTATATTGGATGGGGATAAAGCTTTTCCCATAAATATTCTCTTTGGTCTCCCCAACCATCCTCCCTACCCCCTGGCTTCCATGGAACCCGTGTTCTTGGAAACTGCTTCTCTTTCTGCATGAAAGCAAACTTTTCTTGACTCTCTCTTTTCTCTTGGCTGTTTGCACATCTGCCAGCATAAATTACTTGCTAGATTTGGAGAGACAAAACTTCATAAGCAAAACTCCCTGTATTGAATCAGATTCACAACAGTCGTGAAAGCTCTGGTATTTTCTGAATTTTGTTTTTCTCTTAAGTGACAACAGTGACTGACTTTTCAAATTCATTCTTGCTTTAGCCTGAAGGCACATGCATTCGCCCCGCCCTTGCAGTGGGGATCCCGCTTGCATCCCTACCTTCCCTTGCGTTTACACAGATTTTGAAATCTAATGTATTATTTTAAAGGGGAAGATTTCATATGAAAGCTGCAGACAAATTGTAAACATTGTAAATGACCACTGCTTTTCCTGTAACAACAGGCACACACACCAGGTGGGACGGAAACAGACATGCTGTACTTGAGCAGCAGCATCGTGCAACAGGGAAGCAGTTCCTTGTTTGGATCCATTTCCTTTGAGTGTGTTTCATATTAGCTCTGTGCGTGCCAGCCCCCAGGGGACAATGTGGTTTCCCCTTTGTGAGCAGCAGGAAAGTATGCTGCCCTTCCAGCTGCACAGACCTCCTGATCACCTAAGGAATGTAGAAGAAGAGCTGGGTCATTCATCTGATGGCCTAGTGAACAGAAATGGTGTCTCCAGGTCAGCCCCCAATCTTGATTGAAAAAGTGAGAACAAAAATTAACTTGATTTGACAAGATGTCCAAGGGCCTGGGCTTTTCTGAGGCAGTGACCTCCTGAGTTCCCAACGCTGGGTGGCTTCACCAGGTGGCTTCCCCACAGCTCCGTAGCTCCATGTTTTACTCTGCAGAGAGGAAGTCCAAACACCATGTGGGTTCAGTGCGCTCTCATGCTTGCCCGGCAGGAAACGGCGGTGGTTACATTTGGCCTGCAGAAACCTGTGCAGCGCCGGGTTGTTGATTTTGTTCCCCACAGTAAGTCTTTGGGGGCCAAACCATAAAGTTGACTTGTCATCTCTCTCTGAAGTTTGATTTAAACACTTACCTTCAAGTGATGACCCTTCCACACACACACACAACACACACAAACACACTCACACTCACACTCACACTCACACCAGCCTTGATGAGCTGACCAATGAATATGCTGTGAGTTGTGCTAAAAAGCTTCTCTGGAGCTTTCCGCCCCGGACAGGTTTTGCTCTGTTTCTCTTGGGAGGATAATGGCAGGATGGGAAAGTCTCTGCTTTATGCGTTTAGCCATAATCTGCCTATTTTGCTTAACTTTCGGGTTTACTATGTTATACTCATGACTGCCGCAGAGGAAGATATAAGTGAAGGCATCATTTAGTTGAAAGGTTACAATTTCCTCTGTTACTAAAATCCACATCTTATATGTGTCAATATAGTGGCTATGTTATTATGTGCAGGAATCTCTCTCCCCTGTGTGTGTGAAGCCCCAAGGAGTCTCTAAGGCCAGATGGGACCGTCCGTCTCTGGGTTAAGAGTCCATGTCTATATTTTCCAGTAGGAACCATTTCTGGTTTCACGATGGAGGCATCAGAGACTGCAAGCCTGTTGTCAAATGATGATTTAATTTCTCTCCCCACATATTTCTGATATTTATGTTTCTTCTAGAAACTTAAGGATTCTAATCTTCTCTGTTTATGTGTGTTCACTTATTCTACCCTCTTCTCTCACTTGCACCTAATAAATGTGTTCTTCTACACCTTGTCTTGTATTCTTTCTTGTATTCTACACTATTGCTATTTCATTGAATGAAAGCTTGGTAACTGCTCTTCCTCCCCACGTGCAGGCTTAAATCTTTTGGGGGGAAGAGTGTTTACAGTGATTCTCACACTTAGCCTGAAGAAGAATGACCAAGAAGGCAATTACACAGATTCCTGGGCCCTGCCCTCAAAGAGTCTGATTTGCAGGTCTGAGGTGGGGCCCAAGAATTTGCATTTCTAACAAGTTTCCAGGCCATCCTGATGCTGCTGGGCCCGGGACCTCAATTAAGAGCTGTACGACCATAGAAAGCCACCACACAGGACTTTTCTGCTTACTTAGCTCCCAGTTTCTTTTTTCCTGAGGGTTATTGACCTGGTCATGACAAACAAGCTCAGCCAGGCATCCTCTGGGTAGAGGTGGAACCAGCATTCTTCTCTCCCAGCTCTGTATCAAATCAAGGAGCATTTAGCTACTTCAGTGCTTCAAGTATGATTTGATGTATCAGATTCCAAATCTTTTCCAGTGTAAATTCCTTATAGGACTTTAAAAGTAATTTTTGTCTATGGAAAGATGAAAAACAATTTTTCCTTCCTTTTTCCTTCCTCTTTCCTAATTCCCTTCCTTCCTTTTTCTTTCCTCTGAGGGTGAGGATTTAAGTAAGTGAATTTTCCTATTTTACGCTTCTGATGCCTCTTGTACCTGCTGTTTTTCCCTC
>NW_006383016.1:1131383-1151588 GCF_000327345.1 Myotis davidii | reverse complement strand
AGTAGCAACTGAGGTGGAAAACATGATGCCTGTGTATTTAACATTTTCTCAAATGTGATAATTGCTGATTTTCTTGAGGCTTGCCACTGAAGGCTATTTCAGCATGCAGCTTGTTTTTGTATTCTAAAGATTGACCAAGAAGCATAAGAGATTAGCAACAGAACTCTCTCAGTCTACATTAATGCTTTTCCATAGCAAAATGGACAGCCCATTCAGCTGGGTTGGGGGTGGGGCAATGAGTACCATAGAAGAGCAGAAAGGGATAGTATATCCTCTGCAGAAATCATTGAACATATACAAATAATGAGAGTTATGAAAGAAAGACAGACCTGGCTAAGCATTATGTCAGGGAAGTCTATGATCTCAGGCCATTAAATATTATCCAGTTCTTCCTGGCTGCCATATTTCAGAACTGCAGTGACACTGGGGTAGCTACACATGGTCATCTTGCCTTTGCCCCAAAGACTAAGAAGAAGACAAAAGCTAGGAAAGATCAGAGAGCATATTGTGTTGAGAAAAAGAGGTTACCTCATTTTTCTATGGAAGCTTCCTGAAATACTCAGCTTGACCTCTACTGCTGGATAATGACTTTCAGTGAAGGAAAAGGGGGAGAAGTGAGGCGGTATCAGGGTGGGGGTAGCGGGGTGGAGGTGAATGGGGGCCAGTGGGCAACACTTCCTGGATCTCCTGGAGCCCAGCTGAAAGGACTGGGCAGAGTTACATTAAAGCTGATTGGAAAGCTCTGCTTAATACATTAAAGAAACAACTTGCAGAAACATCAACCTCCCTTCCTTCCTCCCCCAAACAGTAATGAGTCCAAATTGCTAATAAAACATAAAAACTCAAAGATGTTGTGCATGGGCCATTTTTCTGAGCTGGTTATTTTTTATGTCACTTTTCCCACAGCTGTGAGCATGCTATAACTATTACCTTACCAAATGCCCCAGTATAAATGAAACTTAAAAGAATGTATTTAGGAACTTTATAAAGAAGGTGGGGGGGGGACAAAAAGGGCAGGGAAACAGACAAACAAGATCTATTAATATTTTTTTTTTTGTAAGAAAGAGAAATTTGGGAAGGATTTGGGGGTGGTGGAGAAATGGCTTGAATCAATGCCTTAAGAGTAGTGGTTGAGCCTGGACAGTATGGTTCAGTGGTTGAGCATCAACCTGTGAACCTGGAGGGCAGTTCAAAATTCCCTGTCAAGGCACATGCTTGGGTTGCGGGCTTGATCCCCAGTAGGCGGCGTGCGGCCAGGGAGAGAGGGGGAGTGGAAGGAAGCATCAATCAATGATTCTCTCTCATCAGTGATGTTTCTTTCTCTCTTCCTCTTCCTTCCTCTCTGAAGGAAGGAAGAAGTAGTGGTTGAGATAACAAATAGAAGATCCATTCCTCTCCTTGCAAAATGATTATTCCAAGATTGTGTTCTGCTTGAATGGAAAGTAAGACAGAAATGTCTGGTAGAATCTCACACATGTTACTGTGGGCATAATCTAACTTCTGAGGACAACCTACCAAGTAAAATTAGGAGGCAAGTCTAAAGCGCAAGGAAGAACAAAGTGTTTTTTACACGTTAAACATACAAAATCCCATATAAAGGTCATTCTACCCAGGATGGGTCAAATGGTCTAAACTGTCCAAGGAAATCTACTTTTTGCTTTTTTTTTTTTTTTTAATTTTCATCTCTCAAAAAAGAAATAAAGATTATTATTTGGAAACGTGTGAATGTTACAAGGAGCGATTGCCAAAACATTAGGTAATAAACAAGAAATGCATGCTGTGAAGAAGAAACTTGCACATTATACCCAGAATTAGAAATTGAGCTCCATCACTGGCTCAGCAGCATCATTCAAGCTACAAAACACCTCAGGGATATTTAATGTTCTGTGCCCACCCCTTATAAATGTATATGACTCAATATCCCCAATGAGTAATATGGCTGGCGGCCATACCACCTTCAGCTAAGTTCTCATAAGCTGAACAGGGCTGGGCTAGGCCGTGTTCTTAGGGGAGACCTCCACAGAAACCCTGGAGGTGTCAGCGATGATTCACTGGGCAGTACCCTGCCTTGAGTCAATCCCAAATCACTTTCCCTTCCTGGTGTTAACGGGTTCTTTATATATGCAGGTGCAGCTTTTTTTGAGAAGCAGTCCAAATTTTATTTGCTATAAAAAAATTTTAAAAAATAAAAGTTGGTTAGGAGAGGGATGGACCAAAGAAAGGGAAAAAAAGGAAGGTAGCAGCAGAAACGGGAGAGTAATGATCAGTTGCAGGCCCAATCCCATTTCAAGAAACTCACACGATGCCCCCAAAGTTTTGGACTGTACTGGGGCTTGGTTATCATACGTTTTGCTTGGGTTGGGTCATCGGTGACAAGATTTGTGGATCTGCTTTAATATGAAGAGTGAAACAAGGGTTGATGCTCTTGGGATCCTATAGAAAGTTCTGACTTGCCCCTGAATAAACCACTCTAAACAAATCCAGAAGATGGGCACAGCCCATCAAGATGCTGTTAGATGCATGGTCTCCCTGGGGGACCCACTCAGTTCCAGGGTAGGCCCTGCAGTGCTGACCAGAGCCATCAAGGATAATAGTCCTGCCCTGATGGGTTTGGCTCAGTGGATAGAGCGTCAGCCTGCAGACCGAGGGGTCCCAGTTTCGATTCCAGTCAAGGGCATGTACTTTGGTTGCGGGCACATCCCCAGTGTGGGGTGTGCAGGAGGCAGCTGATCAATGTTCTGTCTCATCAGTGTTTCTGACTCTCTGTCCCTCTCCCTTCCTCTCTGTAAAAAATCAATAAAATATATTTAAAATATATATATATATATTTTTTTAAAAAAAGATACTAGTCCTTGGTGTGTGTTCTTATAAACACCCAGCTGCTTGAAACTACCATCCAACTTGTTGTTGGCAATTAAAGTGCTATGGTGCCCCTTTCTAGAAGCTGCTGTTATGAGAGTGTTAAAATTCCTAAAGATATGGAAATTTTTTGGAGTAAAAAACACTTTTTGTTATGCAAAAGGAACTGTGGGCCTATTTCCTTTCTTCAATGAGATATGCTTAGACTGCTTCTATTCCTATTAAATCAAGGATATGAATAAATCTGCCTAAATATTTTCTTTGGGATTGGAGTTATTTTCTAAGTAAATCTCATTGGATGATTAAAGAAAAAAAAGATGAAATAGTTAATAAAAATACCCTCAGTGTCACATAAGAGAAAAAATTGTTCTGTTTATTTGTAAACTGGTAAAATATTTCTGAGTTTGCAAATAAAATAAACATTTCCCCATACAATTGTTTTTGAAGTTATACCCAGCCTATCTCCCTAAAATGACAAAGCCAGGAAACAAAAACAAATATCTCTTCAATGGACTTGAAATCAGTCCACATTTATATTTTTATTTGAGGGATGCATTAGACTTTGAAAAGCCTAGAGGTGGTGAATGTTGAGCTCTTATTAATAGATTTTTCTGAACTTTTGCTTTGCCTTTAAAAAGAAAAAGTTACTGAGTATAAGATAATTGAAGGTTTAAAAACTGCATGCCTGCCTTTTAGTCACACTGCTAATCATAACTCTTCCTGCATAACTCCCCCAGCCTTGAATATTGCATAGTCACATACAGAAATCAAACTTTATATAAAGTTCTCTCTTGTCACGCTATATCATTTTTTGTTTTGTTGTTCACATTTTAATCTTTATTAAACTCTACTTGTGTCAGAATTTATTGTGAGGATATGTAAAGAAAATTTATGAAGTTTCCCTTCCTAGGTATAATGGATGGTCTCACTTTATACTGATCTCAGTTTTTATTCAATTTCTTTGCTAACTGAATGCTAAAAGATATTTAGGAAAATTAATAAAAAACATGTCACATCTTTTCATTTGCAGGAAAAAAATCAGTGTTCTGCATTCCAATATGAGGGGTCACGTCATACAGCCCTTTCCGTTGTCTGGGTTTTGAGAACATCTCTGGATGTCAAATTTTATATCTTTTTCAGTAATCCTTTCTATATCTACCCTTAACTATACAAAATTCTATTGTAATTATATAAATATGAACATATAATTATAAAAGAACAAACAATGGCTATAGTCAGTGATACAAATTATGTTTTCCCCTAAAGTGTGCCTACAAAAGAAAAAGTGCTTATTATAATCTCTAATATAGTAAGGAAAGAAGCAGGGAGAAACAAAAATCAAAATAAAAAAGTATACAAAGAGTTAGGTTTTCCTCTGAACAGAGTTTGGGTGAAAACAGGTTTTATTCTAATGTTATAGGCAAGACATAATATGCTCTATTTATATTTTTATGATAGGATTTCGGTCAGTATCAGAATCAAACAAATTATGTTGTGATGCCTCAAGCATTGGGTTTTACCAGTAGAGGAGAGTGTGAAGTTTCTTTTCAAATTCACTACATCTAGGGACTCCTGTTATCTCACTTTTGAGGGGGGCGGGGTCAGGGCCTTTTTTTCTTACTGCTCCTCAGCTGCCCAGGCCTTGCCCATCCAACCTTCCCTGATCTGATATCCAACTGGTGGTACCCTTCCCAGTGTGCCACACAAGAAAAGCACCAGTTACTGTACAACGAAGATTCTTGGGAAGAAAGAACACGTCTGACTTGAGGAACTAGGAACACTTTCATGGAGTTCAAAGCACTTGATCTGAGCCCAAAAGAAAGCATAGAACCATGAGTCCTGGCAGATATTACAAGGAGAGGGAACAGGGTGAGCAAAGTTGTAAATGTAGGACAGATAGGGATATATTGGGAGAAAGCAAACATGCCACTTTGGTTCTAGCCAAACCATATCGGGTACATGTTGGCGAATAGTGATAGATGATTCTAAAAATATACGATGCAACCAAATAACTGAATAACATTTACTTAGATTAGCTATTGAGACCTTGTTTTTGGTCAAGGGAATCTTATCTAATAAAGAGGGAATATGCTAATTGACCCTCATGTCATCATAAAGATGTCAGCACCCACAGCCAATAAGGAGGGACTATGCTAATTGACTGCCACGTCCTCAAAGATGGCAGCGCCCACAGCCACAAGATGGTGGCACCCAATCTTCTCAGCCCCGCCAGGTCGGCAGGCATGTGGCAAGGCTGGGCCCACTCCCAGGCAGGCCCGGCCACTCACGCACCTGCTTCTGGAATCCCCCAATCCCCTCAGCACCCAGCTGCCCAGGGCTGGCCCTAGGTACAGGCAAGCCTGGGATGGTGGCTGCCCAGCTGCCCAGGGCCGACCGAGGCTCAGGTAACCAGGGCCAGCCGAGGCTTGTGCTGCCGGCAGTGGCAGCAGCAGAGGTGTGATGGGGCATCACCTTCTCCTGATTGCCTGGTCACCTCCTGCCCCTGAGGGCTCCCAGACTGTGAGAGGGGGCAGGCCAGCCTGAGGGACCCCGACTCCAGTGAATGAATTTTCATACACCAGGTCTCTAGCTAAATTATAAAAGCCCTATTATGGCAGTATCCTGGAAAAGAAGAGAAATCAGTGAAAAAAACTGATGAAGGCTGTAGTTTGGTTAATAGTATTCCACCAATGTCAGTTTCTTAGTTTTGATAAATGTGCCCAAATGAATTAAGATGTGAACATTAGGGGAAGCTCGGTGATGGGTGTATGGGATGGCTCTGCACTATCTTTGCAACCCTTCTGAGAATCAGAAATTGTTTCAAGCCCATGCAGTGTGGCTCAGTTGGTTGAATGTCATCCCATTCTCCAGGAGGTTGCCGGTTCAATTCCTCCTCAAGGCACACATCTGGGTTGTGGGCTTAATCCCCAGTAGGGGACGTGCTAGAGGCAGCCAATTATTGTTTCTCTCCTTCTCTCTGAAATCAATAAAAACATTAAAAATATTTTAAAAAATAAATTATTTCAACATATAAAGAAATACCATTATGGCACTTTATCTGCAGCACAGAATACACATGAGGGGTGTTTGGGGATGGTTTGGCTGTAACCACAAGCCCAGCTCCTAGAACAGAAATAAAACATTTGCCATCGTGCTGTAACCTCACCTGCTCCTAGGGTCTGCTGCTTCCTGTTCTGGCCATAAAGATCTACCCCTTCGCTGGAAGCTCAGGGCTGCTCTGGGGACCTATGCATTAGGTATAAGGTGGAGTCCAGCTCCCTGGGGCATTTTTTCTTGCTTTCTTTTTTTTTCTTTTGAAATATTTTTTATTAAACTTATTGGGGGTGACATTGGTTAATAAAATTACAGAGGTTTCAAGTAGTATCCAGTTCTATACTACATCATCTGTATATTGCATTGTGTGATCACCACCCAAAGTCAGATCTTTTTCTGTCATCATGTATTTGACTCCCTTTACCACTTACTACTGCCCCACCCCCTTCCCTCATAACCACCATACTATTTCTGTGTATATGAATTTTTGTTCATTTGTCTTGCTTGGATTTGTTGCTTTTAGTTTTAGAGCCCACCTATGAGTGAAATCAAATGATTCTTGACTATTTTCATTTGGCTTATTTCGCTTAGCATGATACGCTCAAGATTCATCCATGTTGAAGCAAATGGCAGCATTTCATCTTTTCTTATGGCTGAATAGTATTCCATCATACATATGAACCACAGCTTCTTTATCCAATCATCTCACTTTCTCTATCAGTTCTCCTGCTGTCCCCTTCCATCCTCGTGTCTTTCTGAATGTTCTCTGCTGTGTGGGTAGAAAGTAAGCCATTTTTAAGACCATTTGGCACATAATTTGAGAAGTGCTTAAGTTGACTACCTTTTAATAGGTGATTTTTAAGTGTATCTTTCCATTAACCATGTGTCTGAGTTTGAGATTCTAGGGGCTAATGTATCTCTACTATTGGAAATATTTTCTGTCATCATTAATGCAGGCTAAGTGAAGATGACAGTTTATCCAAAAACAATATAAGCTCATTTCATACTTGTATACAAAGATCATGGCATGAGGAGATATGTAGACAATGTGAGGTCATTGTCCAAAGTTCGTTTTTATTTTTATTTTTATTTTTTTAAAATATATTTTATTGATTTTTTTACAGAGAGGAAGGGAGAGAGATAGAGAGTTAGAAACATCGATGAGAGAGGAACATCGATCAACTGCCTCCTGCACATCTCCTACTGGGGATGTGCCCGCAACCCAGGTACATGCCCTTGAGCGGAATCGAACCTGGGACCTTTCAGTCCGCAAGCCGACGCTCTATCCACTGAGCCAAACCGGTTTCGGCCAAAGTTTGTTTTTAAATCCACATATATCCCATGAGTCATCTAAAACGCCTGGAGGTACAGATCAATACAAGTCAAAACAATAGAAGTTTACTAATATGGAAATAATGTGTGCATTTTTATACAGTGTGCATGTATTCTTTCCATCTGTCTATAGCAGCCTGCTGTGTTGATGAATTTACAATTGCATTTTCTACAATAATCTGTTATCCAAAAGTGTGTATGAGATCACTTAAGTCATTTAGTGACATTTATTGTGAAATGATTGAGACACTTCCTATTTAGAAATAAATTTCCTGCTCTCCATGATCTCTTCTAAAAAAAAACAAAAAAACAACTGAGGTTCTCTTACAGTTTGCGTTAGCATAAGCATAATTGGGATACCCTGGGCCAATCTTAGATGTTGCCAGCTTCAATTAGAAGAGAACAATCATAATTTCTCAGATTGTCAGGGGAGAAGCAAGAAACTTTTGGCCCTTTTCCCTGTCTCAAGTACTTCTCACGTTCTGGTAGCACTTGGATTGCTCATGACCAATCAGCATGTAAGGTTTCAAATGGGACAGAGAACCCAAGAAAGAAATGAGTCTTTCAGTTCTTCTTTGTTTTGTGTAACAGCAGCCCCAGAGAAAAAGCAACAAGGTGTGGTGGATTAGAGTATGACTGCGTCAGTCAGCTGCCTGGGTTTGCCACATGACTCTCCTGGGTACTAGGTTGGCCAAGTTACTTAACCTCTCTGAACTTGTGTTTCCCCATCTGTAAAAGAAGGATAAGAATTGCAGCCAGATTCCCTTTTAAAATTTAGTGAGATATTACAGATTAGCTCTTAGCACTTTGCTTGGCATTTAGTAAGAACTTGAACTTATTAATTAGCTTTTATTTTACAATAATTACTATTACACTTCCTATTCTTTGCTACCTCAAAAGTTCAACCATGTGCCTCATACCCCACTGAACTGTACACTTAAAAAATTAAAATGGTAAGTTTCATGTTATGTATATTTTACCATAATAAACAAACATAATGAGTGAAAATAAAAATAAAAAGAGTTCCAACCACTCCACCCAGCCTAATATTAAAATCACGTTCCAAAATAAACAACACTCATCCAGGAGACCAGACAAAAAAAAACATATATATACATACACACACACACACACACACACACACACACACACACACACACACACACACACACATATATATATATATAATGGAAAACACACTGGACCGCAGGATGTCAAAGACCCAGGATCTAGTTAGTAACTGTGTTCTGGACCAAGTCATTACACCATCCTGACCTCAACTTTCTCTTTGGGAAAAGCTCTAGGAGAATGAAATGAGGTGACAGATTGCTTTGTATCACATATAAATTGGCATTATTGTGGCCAGAGTCCCCACTGCTTTTTATCCACTCCTAAGAACAGATGCAGGATGTTGTAGGTAAAATGTCCTGTTCATAATGCGTTGATTTGGTTACACAAACATCAGGGCATTTAATAATGTAGTAGGAAACAGGCTCTGACCACCTCTGATTGACAGACACTGGCTGGCTTGACTCCGCTCAGGGGAAATACCCGGGGCCCAGCTGCTGTTCAGTGGGCCATTTCCATTGCCCCTTGGCTGACATCTTGTTCAGGGCCCTGCCTTTCCCCACAAGAGACCAAAACCAAGAAGGAATTCAGGAAAGTCGCTGAATGAGACTCTGTCCACAGTCCAGAGACACCAGCTTCCCCACAGTGTGACAGAAAGAGCTCTGAACTGGCACAAGGCGGCGTAGGGTGATTTTAAGCACATGACAACTTTTCAGTAATCACCTTTCTCATCTGTAAATCAGGAGAGTGGATTTTAAAATCTTTATGATCTAATTAATATTCTCTAGGGTTGTGTTAAAAAAGTACTTTGAAAATTCCAGGATATTTTTCTGCTTGTTGCCCCAAATTTAAAATAATCATTATAGCCCTTAGCTTCATGGATTACCTTGGCTCCCTGTACCCTATTACTTGCCCAATCCCTTACCTTCCCTCTGTTGCCCTTTCTAAGTTGATATAGACTATCTTTAGGGGAGGGACAAACTTCTTTAGACCCAGTGCCACTGCTGTTTAGGGAAATTGGGATTGACCTAGAACAATATGAGGATTTTCATAAAAATATCCATAGTATAGCCTTTAAATTTTTAATTTTTCGAGGTATGCTTTTATTGATTTTTTTTAAAGAAAGAAATGAAGGAAGAGGGATAGAGAGATAGAAACATTGATGAGAGAGGATCATGAATCAGCTGCCTCCTGCACAGCCCCACCCAGGATCAAGCCCACAACCGTGGCATGTGCCCTAACCAGGAATTGAACCAGCAGCCTCTTGATTCCTGGGTCAGTGTTCAAAACATGATTTAGGACTTTCATTTTAATCTTGCTCCCTCGCCTTTGAGACAAATGAAGGTCTCCAACCAATGCCCATGTAAAATTTCAATTTTATCAATTCTGCTAACTCGCCCAAATGGTAATGAATAAAGCAGAAGTCTTTATCAATAGCAAATTTATCTCTTTCTGATAAAAACTATATATTCACCAACATGTTTAGAGCCATGTTTAAACTACCCTAGAACAGCAGTTGTAAAAGGAAAAGGCAGCCAGGCAGAGGGTATCTAAAAGCTTTCGTCCCCAAGTATATATTTTTTAAGCACCTTATCCTTTGTTGTTTGCAAATAAAACCATCAAATTTTCTGCATTACAATAATTTTCTTAATACTTACAGTCATGGGGAGAAGGGTCGAGTGTCTGCAGGAAAGTGGTAGGGAGGATGGTCTATTCTCTCATTTGGCCGACTCTCCCTTGCCTTTCAATTTTATCCTAGGGATGACATGAATAGGTTATTTTGAACAAGTTCGTACTTCTTGGTCATCTGAAGTGGCTGTGGTACTTACACTGCTCCCAGGACTCTCCCTGCCTCCTTCCTAGTTTTCTCACATCTCATTAGCTAATCCTCTTCTGCCCACTTGTGACTTAAGTGTCCTGCATGACTCAGTTCTGAGACTCCCCAGTCTGTTGCTTTAAAGACAGTGGATCAAAATTGACTCCCTATGGCTATCTTCAACTCTGCCTTTTTTATTTCCCCAATTTTATGTCACTCAGCATCTCAAAGTTAACTTGTCCAAGGCAAAACTCTTGATCCTCCCAAGCCATCTATCTGCATTACCCGCCTTCTTCATGGCAGTTAATAGCAACAGCGTTTACCCACCTGATCTGGTCAAAAAAGCGGAGTCCTCTCTGATTCCTTATGCTCCTTGTCCTGTGGCCCGCTCAGGTAGTGCAGCTGGCTTTATGTTAATCTACCCTGGCTTCCTCCTCCTCTCTTCGCACTGCTACCAGCCTAGTGCAATCCTCTATCTCCACTCACCCAGACTATTGCAAAATCTCTTAACTGCTCCCAAACTTGAATTCTCACTCTCTGACAATCTGTACAACAGTTAATGCAATGTCTTTCAAATAAAAATCAGATGATGTCAGTCCTTTCTTTAGATTTTCCAATGGCTTCTCTTTGCCTTAAAACAAAGTAGAAACTCTTCATTGTGGCCTGCAAGACAGCTACTCACTTCTCCCAGGTTAGCTCTTTCCCCTCCCTTTCTCCTTCCCCGCTTGACTGTCTTTCCCTGAAGGGAATACACTAAGTTCTTTCCTGCCTTGGGGCACACTTCTTCCTCCATGTCTACACTTATGCCTCTAGATCATTCTGCAGTCCTCAGGTAAAATGTCATCTCTGTGGAGAGGACTTCCCTGAACACCTGGAAGACTCTACCACATCCAACATTCCATCTCATCATTATGTTCTAATGTCTTTGTAGCAGTTATCACTATCTATGGTTATTTATTTGCTTGTTTACTTGTTTATCATCTCTTTCTACCCATTACAATGCTGGCTTCCTGGGGTCTGAGACCTTGTTTGTTTTGTTTTCTGCTATTTCTCTGAAACCTAGAACCAAAGGTCCAGCAGCATCTTTATGCCAAACCATTTCCCTTCCATCCTCTGTCCTGGTATCTCCAATACCACCACCAAGAGACCTTATAACTTTGCATGTCCTTGAGCTCTCAGCTTTTTCAATGGAGCAAATGCGCCTTTATCAGTTAAAATATTTTGCCAGATGACTTAAAAGGACATCAGGAAACAGAGAGAAAGAGATATTGAAATGGGAGATGAGAGAAAACAAAAGAATCTTAATTTTGCTGAGGTTTATCCAAGCCAAGAGGTATCACATAACACCAAATAGCCTTTGTTAAAATCACAGAAACTTGGACAAATTAAAACAGAGCTGACCAGAATGAGTTATGGGGCCTTCTACACTCACACACATCTAACCTTGCAAAATTGTGCTACCCTATGAGGTCAGGCATTGTGGATGCTGTTTCAGCTTGGGATACAGTGCAGTGTGCTCATACGCAACATGGCATCTCATATTTGAGACAAAGAAGACTCTGGCTTGCCTATGAGAAGCCAACAAGAAGGGATTTTTTTTTTCACCAAGTGGAAAAGACAATTTGCTAACAATTATAGATTATTTGTTTCTGAAATTATCCAGGACTGTAAGGAGATGTGCTACCCCAAAACTTTTTCAAATAACGATCAGTATCTCTTCATTCTCCAAATCTTGGAGTCTTTCATCTTCTGTCAACACAAACCTTCTCTGAGTAAATAGATTTTAAAAGCTTTAACAAGTGTCACAATAAAAGGGGCATGACAATCCCTGGCTAGAAAGGTAGTAAGTGACCAAAGGCATGCTTAAGCAGCCTCTTGATTTTGTCATATCCATCAATATTTTTCATGTCCGTTGCCCTTGATCTCTTAAAACATTGCTATCTCATATTTCAGCATTATTTTCCCAGACATTCGGCAACTACCAAGGTTTTTTTCTTTTGTCTGTTCTCTGGGCGTGTGCGTGGTGTCTAGAACTGCGATTTCAGTGGTACAGTGGTACTATGACAGTATTAATATGACAGAGAGTTGATCTAACAGAAATGATACAAGGACTATCATTGTAATTCAGACACTTAATTCCCACTTAGTAGATGCAGCCTTGATGACTCACAAGTCATGATCCTCATTCCCCTTCATCAGTCACTCTTGTTTTTGGGTCTGTGGATAGACTGCCACTTTCTCCTCTCAAGTGTTTATGGCACATTGCAACGTTAAGAGTAAAAGACTTATGAAAAACTTTCATAACATTTAACTGATGGGTAAGGAACACTGGAAAAGGGGACCCTGTGTATAATTCTGTAGTGTTCTAAATTGTACAGAACCAAGACCACTGGTTGATGTTTAACTAAAGTTCTAGAAGATAACCAAGTTATGCCAATGACGCGATGGGCTGGTCCCACGCAATACACTCTTCAGTTAGCACTAATATTCCTTTCCCCTCCCTGAAGCCCTCTCCCTCTGATTATCACATTAGGAGACTGGGAATATTGCAAAGTAAACATCTGGAGGCATTGATAGTAAACATAGGAGAGACATGCCACAGGTCAGGAAACCCTATCTTATCAGGGGTCCTGGAGACCATAGACTGTTTAGATGGTGTCATGTTACTGTGAACATGTATGTTTTATTTCCATCTGTTGTAGACATCCTGTTTTGGAAAAGCCACTTTATCCCATTTTTAAAGGTTTGATAATTTCAGGGCAGATAATTTTACTTTTTAACTTTAAAAATAAGAGGTGAAAGAAAAATCTTAGAACCTGAACAGCAGAGAAATGCACATGTATTTATATTTGTTTTCTTCTTCTAATTTGTTTGTAATATTTCTACGACCACAGGACCAAATAGAATTCAGTCTTTCTTGAAGTGAGGTCTGTGAATCACTAGCATCAAAATCTCTAGGGAGCCCTGGCTGGTGTGGCTCAGTTTGTTGAGCGTCGCCCTGTGCATGTAGAGGTTGCCAGTTCGATTCCTGGTCAGGGCGCATGCCCGGGTTGCTGTCTCTATCCCCTGTAGGGGGCATGCAGGAGGCAGCCGGTAGATTTTTCATCAGTATTTCTCTCCCTCTCTCAAATCAATAAAAACGTATTTTAGAAAAGAAAAGAAAAATGCATATACTTAGGCCCCACTTTGACAGTTACAACCTTTGTGGTAGTAACTGGAAATCTGCATGTTAATCTATTCTCTGAGGATTCTTAGGTACACAAGTCTGAAAAACACTGAGCTAGAAAAAGTCCTAGGCCTTCTAGTCATAGTGCCAGTCCAGGGGTTAGCCTGCAAGGCATTGAGATTCATCTGTAAGTGCCTGTTCTCATAACCTGTAAAAGACCACAGCTTAAAGTTTAATACAAGGAGAACATGTTTTTGATTTCTTTTTCTTGAGTTTTAACCTGGGGTTCCTGGTTAAAAGGAGGGTTCACAATTTTCATGAAGTTCTTGAGGAGGATTGTTGCTCAAGAAAGGTATGTTCTCACACAGCTTAAAATCATGCTTTCCAGTTGGGTGGCTACTAAAAGAAAGGAATTGGGCACTCAGATGGGCCTGTTACCGGAAAGGGGACCTGGCCCTGAGTGGGTCTGCCCTAGAGCCTGTAGGACAAGCATGTCAAACTCTCAGCCTGTGGGCCACATGCCTCGTTTATTTGGCCCGTGTTAGCCTTTGAGTTTGACATGCTTGCTGTAGGACATTTATTAAAACTTGGGACAGTGCAACAAGGGAGGGCCTAGGATAGAAGAAGCAACAGGAGAGAGACTAGTCAGGGAAATGGGCCCAGGCCAGGCTGCTTTCACTCACTAAGAAGTCAGAGAAAAGGGGCCTTGGGAACAGGTTCAGGGGATTAGCTCAGGATGAGCTGCTGCTGCCTGGTTGCAAGTCTCCTGGGGTCCCTTAGAGTTTAGGAGATGCATGCTTGTAGGGGAAGAAGAGAGGGCGGGGAAGGTGCAGGCATGCTCCTGGGAGAGAGGGCAGGTGCTAGGAGCTTCATTTTGAGGTGTTTTAAATGTTGGAAATTTAGGGGAGATCTTAGGGGAGGATCTCAAAAGAATATTCATCAGTTTTATGCTGATGTGCCAAAATGAGATTTATTCCCTAACTTCATCTGCCTTTGAGTGTGGTTGTCCAAAGGCATTAACTGGATTTCTGCTCTTTGTCTCCCTGAGTAGGATGATTTAAACTATTTACCCTCTGATTGGGGAGGAGTGTAAAACCATTTATTCTTAAGTGTCCTTGGTTACAGAGGATAGGATTTTGAGATTTGCTAGATGGCTATAAGCTGCTTGGCCATTTACTATCTCAGTTTCTCTCTTCCGCTTGTCCTGGCTTACTAGTCTGCCTCAAACCCAGATGGTGCTTGACTCTCCTTTTTCTTTCCATTTCTGCTAATGTCAGAGGAATTCTAAAGCTTATGCAGAAGAGAAATTTAGGATCTTTTACTCCCAAACCTAAAGACCCCTTCGGCATCACCATACCTATTTTCCCTCTCATAGGAAAGGAAAGGACAAGACTAAGTTATTTACAAATCATACAGCACTACACTTCCAGAAAGACAGAAACAAATGCCAATGGGTATGGAAGTGTCACTATGATCAGGCTGTTGGGTTTTTTTTTTAATATGTTTTAATTGATTTTTTTTAGAGAGAAAGTAAGGGAGAAGGAGAGAGAGAGAAACTTTGGTGAAGAGAAACATCTTATGATCAGATTTTTAACATTTAGAGCTGCCTTTCAGCATAAAGCAGGATTAACTGCACTTTTTCTATCTGGGATTCTGGTGTAAGTCCAGAGATCACAGCCATGTACAGCAGAATGTGGAAGTGGGTTTGGAAACCAAAATATTATGTCAGCAGTTTCTCTTTCATTTATTCTCTCTTATCAAAACCAACTTTTTAACTCAGGGGCTCTGTTAAGAAAAACATAGATAATTTCATTTGGAAGGCCCGAGAGCTTCATGTTTGGGGTTTTTTTAAAAAAAAATTCTCATCCCCTCCAGGCAGAAGTGTCGGAGGGCTCATTCTCCATGCAGAATAAATCAGCGCTGGTGAACTCTGCTCAGAGGAAGGGAGGTCAGCTTTAAACACACACAGAGCCCGACAGCTGGACTCTCAGTAAAAAGCAAAGAAACCACAAATATAATTCCTGAGTGTAAGCCTTCCCTTTTATTTCCAATGCCCTCAAAACCTCTTCAGATTCATTCCTACTTTTGTAGTTTTATATTTAAATTTAAAAATGCTTAACAATGCAAACAGCCAATAGAGTATATTTGCTGGTCTGTCATCCAAATAGGTAAGTACTCTTTTTCAGAAAGCCTTTTTTGTGCAGTTGCAAAGTATTGGGGGGGCAAGTATTCAGAAAAGAGACCCCCAGTGGCTTGAATTTATAATATGCAAAGAGATAAGCAAAGCAAATATGAGTTCTCAGCCAGCGATGGTCAAGATCCAGCGGGCACACATTTTTCTCCCTGAGAAATGGAATGCCCACCAAGGAGGAAGGACCCAGAATCCAGCAGCCTGAGGGCACTAGGAGAGCCACAGAGGTGGACTTGGCAGTGTTGGTTCATGGTATGGCCCCTGACAAGATTTTAGGGTGTGACAGGGAGTGGTGTGAGACAGACAACACCATCTTTTCACCTGAGAGAGGTGCATTTCTTATTTTTTTTTTGTTATGCCATAAAAAGGTTCCATTCTTCTCTGCTTCCACTCCAGCCCTTCTCCTTTGGAATATGTCCCTGGTCAGAATCATGAAGCTCCTAAGACTCACATGCCCACCTGATTGCCTGGGCCCAGGACACTGCTTGCTTCTGGGCACACAGATTAACCCAGGTCACCAGGAACAGCTGGGCTATGGAAGGTATTAGTGCACTGATACAGAAGAGTAAAGTGACGTGGTCACATCCCAGACTTTGGCATTAGACAACATTCAGTTCAAGCCTCAGCTCCACTGGGGCATTTAGGCAGGTTACCAAATTCCCTGAATCAGTTTTCTCATCCATAAAATGGGGATAAGGAAAGCATTCAATTCATAGTGTTTATGAAAAGATTAAAAGAATTAACATCTGTGGGGCACCTAACACAATACACAGCACAGAATATGTGCTCAATCAATGTTGGGTAAGGATGACAAATGTTGGCATATATATATACACACACATATATATTCACATATGTATATATGTAAGCATCTACATATAATGTTTGTATGTATGTATTATTATATATGTCAATAAAATAGATAAGATAGCTATAAAATATAGGGGGGAGAATCAATTTCCACAAATTCTAACATAGGAGATAGAGAAGGCCATGATCTTGATGTCTCATATAAGCAACGAATATAGCAGGCAGGGGTGTGGGGGATAGAATGGCTAGCAAATGGACATGATATTAAGATGGGAAGATTGATGAACATGATACTTCCAAGGAAAAGTCCAGCCCATTGCAGGTCCTCATTTCTTGAGGACCTACTGTGCTTATAGGTGCTTGCTAGGTGCGAAGAATGTTTAGATGGATAAGCACAGACTCTGCCCCCAAAGAAGCTAAGGACTCCCAAGGAAGAGAGGCAGAGAAATAGATACTTCCATAACTGGCTTATTGCTATGATAGAATTTGGCCCAGGTACCATAGGAGAAATGGACACTCCTGCCCCAGCCCGGTAGTCCAGCAAGGCCTCATGGAGAAGGTAATGCCTGAGCTGAGGAGTGTATTCATTCTTTCACTCATTCATTTATTCCACAAATATTCACTGAGTGTCAACTGCCTTTCAGACACTGTGATAGGGTCAAGTGATAGAATGACGTACACATTTTAAAGATGGAGAAGTTAGAGGAAAAATCCCTGTAGCAGACAGAATCAATAATTATATTATAGGGCTGATCAAAGGCTCTTTTAACTTCTCATTGCCTACATCTAAGGTTCCTTGATGCTTCCATCAATAGAAACACATTCCTTTGTCTGAATCACATCCAGTATTGCCACTTCAGAGCATTACAGATAGGTTTGGAAACAGGACAGGCCAGCAAGTTGCCTGAGGGTACTTGGTGCCAGGGCTGGGATGCTGGAGCTGCAGTAGGTAACCAAGGGCTGACACTCCCTTGATTATACCCTGGGAGCGGTCGCTGGGAGCCGCCCTTAGCAGGCCCAACCATCTAAACTAGCCAACCCCGCACAATTCAGGTTGCATGCTGCACGGGTTCACCCAAACAGCCCCGAAGCCTCTGTCCACTGTGAAAACACGGGACACCCAAGTTGAAGGGAATGCTGAATGACAGCACGTAGGTGTGCAGTGGTCTGTGACCGGAAGGTTCGCTGGAAGCAATTTGCAGAGGAGGCCTTAGAAAACCACCTGGCTGGTTATTGTAAATTAAAAAAGGAAGAGATGCCACTTTTTTCTGAATAATTTTTAATACTAGGTTTATGGTTGGGTACATGTGATAGTCATTACAGCTTATTTAACTCTGAAATTATCTGGCCCCTCAAACTCCTCTGGGACTGTGGGAATCACGGGTTCAATTTTAAAAACAATGTCTGCAAGAAGATAATAAGCTTTTTCTTGAGAATAAATTCAAACCCAAAAGAAAAGAAATCGCTCTCTCTGAGAAGGATGGCAATCATTTCTTATATTTGCTGTGTGTGTTCATAATGTTGGAGCTCAGAAAGTCACCCAGGCGCACAAAGTTTACTTTGCTCAGCTGCTGCGCCCCTCAGTCCTGCAGCCTGAGTTGTGCCTTTCCTGGTGGGGTGTTTTGGAGATAGTCCAAGCGCCTTCTGAACTCTGAGCTCAAATCTCTGAGGTTTCCACTTCTTTGGAGCCGAACATTTCATCAGGAGCTGGGAGCTCGAGTGAGTTACACTGAACAGCTGCACGGTACCCACCACCCTCTCCCCAAGGATGACACGTTCTGAAAGGAGGGTGTTGTAAGCATTCCTGAGCACGCCAGCTAATCTGAGGCCTAGCCTGCTGGCTGGGGGCTACTTCTAAGAAGGATCCCACTGGAATTACAGCATCTTACACTCCTCTCTGCAAAGCCCCCTTCCTCAGAAGAGCAGTTAGGAGGGGGCCGAAAGGGAGAGGCTAGGAGAGGGCCAAATGGGTGAAAAGGAAGCTCTTGAGTCGAGGGGAATTTCCTTTGGGGAACAGGATATTCTCTATCATTAGCTGCTCACAGGAAGGAAAATGGGAAAGCAGGGTTTCTTTTCAAGTGGGGAGAAGCCGGCCGCCAGTGAGGATGCCTGGTTTGGTACTTATGGTGGGACTGCCAAGTGCAAATGCAAATACTCAGACCCCTTTGAACTCTGAAACTTATTCTAACACAGGCCGGCACTCCCCAAAAGGTTTATTGGAATGTCAGTGCTTGCCGGGACCTTGTTGGTTTCACAGCATCATCATCAGGTGAAGGCCCTTGGAGTCAGGCTGGGCTCTGGGAACAGTCCCTGATCAGAGGCGCGCTCCCCACCTTGGAACCTCTCAGCCCCTTCCTCCTCTGGCTGGAGCGAAGATGCCGGCAGGTCTCCTGAGAGGTCTGCGCCTGGCTTTGGTCAGAGCTGTCATTCCTGTTACTTTCCAAGGAAGGCACAGGAAAGACACCTTTGCCCAGTCTTCACCTACAGCACAGAGTCCTCTTACCTACTCCATAGGAGCAAAAGCGGGGGGCACTCTCCCCAGCCCCTGGGACATGGCCTAAGCAAAATCCCTTGGAAAGTATGTGCCCATTGAGATTACAGGACCATGTCAATTTGAAAAATTCTGCATATTCATTTTGATATGCCTCAAATAATAACATAAAGAAGACATTTAGCCCTAGACTTTGTGGTTCAGTTGGTTGAGCATCGACCCAGGAACCGAGAGGTGGCCATTTTGATTCTGGTCAGGGCACATGCCCAGGTGCCTGCTCCATCCCTGTTAGGGGGCATGTACGATGTTTCTCTCATTGATGTTTCTCACTCTCCTTTGCCCTTCCTCTCTCTCTCAAATCAATAAAAACATCTTTAAAAATAAAGCATTTAAATATGAAAACTAAGGCAAGTTGTGGGGAGAGGAGGAGAGAAAGGGAAAGCCCTCAGCTTTACGTTTATCATCATGGTCAATGGCGCTTACGAAAAGGAGGAGTCCGTTTCTATAAAATCTCCTCAGCCTGCCTGGGAGTAGCAAGGCTCGCGGGAGTGAAGGAAGATTTTGTTTTATTTATTCCCTGCATCAGAAGAAAAATCAATAGCTGCTTGGCGAGTCAGACGTAAGTGAGTTATACAGGCCACTGACATGGTGGACCCAACTTTATAACAACCACATTTGCCGCTGTCAGGCCAAGGGCTTCAGTGGCGCCAGCTGTAATTACGGCTGATCACCTCTAATTCAGGGCTGCCTGCCTTGATAAAGGTGTCACTGGTGCAACTGTGGCATCAGCATCAATTGGGGATGTCATGCTCCAGGCCGACCGCTGGAGCAAGCGCTTCCCCATCCGGGCCCCAGGGTCAGGCAGCAGGCTGGGCAGACCTTGCCGCTTAACTCTTCACCTTGAGTGTTGATAGTCCCTGAAGCTGTGATTTAAATTCCAAGGGACTCAGATGAACAGCCCTGTCCCCAGCAGCAGACATCTTTAATAAACTCCGGTTCCTCTGAAGGCCGGGGTTAGGCGTGCCGGTTGTCTCTGTTGCCGAAGAGAGGAAACGTTTGTATCACCGGACTCAATTCTCTGGCCCCCGAGAGCAGTGAGAAGCAGTAGATGGTGACAGGAGGCTCAGATTATTGAAGAATAAATAAGTTGCAACCCCACGCCTTTCTTCTGCTTTTGTGGTATTTTTTTTTTAAAAAAAATTCTAGTGAACTTCTCGTTTTTAAAAATTACTTTTTTTTTTTTTTGGAAAGAGGCACGAAGGCGGAGGGGAAGAGAAAAGGGAGAGAAGATAGAGTTTAAAAAGGGGGACTTAAAAACAGCCAGTGTCTGCGCTGTGCCAGGGAAAGTCCTGAGCAGGAGAGGTGTGAGGTGAGGGTAGAACCCACAATTGAAAGGACTTCACCACCATTTGTGAAGG
>NW_006383016.1:1111380-1131320 GCF_000327345.1 Myotis davidii | reverse complement strand
CTCCCACCGCCCCCCCCCAGGCTGTTTTTCCTTGCCCTGTAATTTAAAAAGAGACACACATACTGTTTGTTCTCCCTGCATCCTTTTAAACTCACAGCCAGCCACACAGCAGCCAGACCCCACCCCCTACCCCCAGCAAGTGCAGGGATGGGTGGCTGATCTTCATTTGAGGGGGGAACATAGTTTCATTTCCTCTTCCGTGGGCAGCTCACCTGAGAGTGGAGGCCTAATCTCAGAAAGATAAACGTGCTGTTTGGCAACTAGGGTCCTTTTCCTTCCGCACTGTGTGGGCAGGAGGAGAAGTGACTGATTCCCCAGTTCCCGCCGCTCCCCTCCGATGCAGGCGGGTGTTTGGCCCAGAAGCGGGTTTGCCCTTGTTGACAGGGGGGTCAGACGCAAGAAGTCCCTGGCGGCCTGGGGGTTGGCATTCAGCAACAGAAAATCCCATCCCGCTCCAGGGGAAAACAACAGCCCTGGGCCACGGAAATCCTGTTACGGTCAGCTTGGGCCGGTCACCTGTCCTGGGCTTTCATTCCCACTCAGTCCTTCCAACCTGCTACCTTCCACCCATCTCTACGTGGGTCTCCATAGCTATTTCCCTTTCTCCAGACACACGGGCATGTTTTTTAAAACCGGTGCTTTTTTTCAAATTTCACCGGAACCTGTGGACCCCTGCCAGCAGAGCTGCGGGTCCCTGCCTGAGTGCGAGGCAGCGGCTGGGCCAACCCCAGGCGGCACTGTTTCCCCCTCTGTTTACACGTTTCTAAGGGCAATTGCACTGGGAAGGCTCTGTGAGTCTGGAACTCAGCCTGGGGCTGTTTTGGTTACATTGAAGTTTTTGCTTCAGTTCTGCCAGATTTAAATGGTGACTTCACCAGCACTGAGCTAAAAGGGAGAAGGAGGAGGAGGGCGAGCCCAGGAGAAAGAGCAAGCGAGCGAGCGAGGGAGCGAGTGAGTGGAGGGAGAGAGCCAAGCTCCGCGCTAGAGAAGGGCCAGTGCATTACATCATCGCTTGGCCTGGAATCAAGTGGGAAGGATATGACTCACTCAGGCTAGTTAAGCTTTGGCTCAAATTCTACACACACTCATTCCAGAGCTCTCATGTTCTGCACCTCAGGAGGGAATTCAGCCTCAGTGATGTCCATGAGGTTTGTTTTTAATTTAATTTTATTTTTTTCCGTTTTTATACATTTTTGGGGGGACCCCGGCTGCCTTCTTGTCTTGAGCCTTCGTCCTCCTCCTCCTCCTCTTGCTTCTCCCCTTTCTGCCTGTCTTTGTTTCTCCTCTTCCTCCTTCTCCTCTTTCCCCAGCCCCTCCGCTCCTCTCCCGGTCCACAGAGGCATTTCTTTTCACTTTGATAAGAGTTTTTGTTCCAGGACCGCGACCAGGAGGAGTTGATCCGGGGCGGGTGGGGAAAACAAGCAGAGCCAGGCAGCGCGACAGGAGCAGAAAGGCCACAAATTTAAAAAGCGAAGCGAGAAAGAGCAAACTCCGGCGAAGTTTCTTTGCTGTGGTGTCGCTCCTAATCGGAGGAGACAGGGAGAGAGTTAAAAAGCAGGAACCAATCGCTTGAATGGTGATGTAATGCAAGAACCACAGGGTAGTTAAGTAATGTGAGAGCAAGGGGGTCAGGGTTGCAAAGCATTTACCTGCTCTCAAGGGGTTTTCAGTTTATTATCAATTGCAGTGACTGTAACTGGCTTCAGACTGGGATCTCTAATTATTCACAGACACCCCTTTTTTATCTTTTATTATTAAAAGTAAAACTATATTATGATATTTTAAAAATGATATTATGATATTATCACAGCTGTGTATTATTTTCCACCAGGATATTCTCTCTCTCTCTCTCTCTCTCTCTCTCTCTCTCTCTCTCTCTTATATGACTCCAAACGGCTGTCTTTTCTTCAAAGGTCAGAGTGAAGTGACAGTGGGAGTTGGGGGCGGCTTTCTGAGTGTAACTGGTGAATTGCAAATGCCTGGGAAACTATTTGGTGTGCCGTGCTGACTATGAAGAGTTGAGCTATTGCATTTATTATTCAGACTACACTGTAGGTTTTTTAAATAACATACGATGATCCTCAGCAGTAGCTGCAGTCTCTCACCTATCACTTCAGCGAACGTTAACAGCGACTGTGCAATTTGCTTGAGAATTTTAACTTTCTGTTGGTTCATGTGACAACTCAATCCAGGGCTACCTTTAAAACTTTTATGTTCTTGAATTAATTTTAAAATGATCTGCCACAGTCATGGCAGGGATGATGAACACTTCTTGACCGATTTGTCTGGAAAGAACGAGTTAATACTGTAAGGGATTGATAGGAAATAGAGGGAGAGAGGGGCAAATGATGTTCTTGATGCTTTAAGGCTCTAGTATACCCAGAGAGACTTTTATGTTTTGAAAATTATTATCACATTTCTGTATGTTTCATGAAATCTAGTCAGTGCTGGGCTGCACTGTCTGGGCTGAGTGCTTTCTGACCCCATCCAGCATGGTTAGGTAGGAAGCAGCCCCTGAGAGCGAGACCCTGACTGTGGCCACTCCAGAACTTCTGGGGCTCAGTGAGTCTCGATCATCATGCAGCCTCTTGCAGACTGAGGAATGGAGCATGTACCAAAGGGGGTAGGGGGGCGGTTATGTTTTTTTATTTAACGCATGTTTGGGATATAATTAATTACAACTTTTTATGAATCTTCTCCCCTGATTTATTTTTGGAAGAGATGGAAGGAGGAAGGTTTTCAGAGGTACTTTTTGGAAGAAAGAGCATGGTGTGATAGAGGTCAAGGGGTTTGAATATCAATCTTGATGACCTTGAGCAAGTCACTGAAATCATCTGGGCTCTAGGTTATTTATTTTAATTTTTTAAATTTATCTTTATTATTGAAAGTATTATAGGTGCCCCCTTAGCCCCCCCATTGACCCCTTCTAGCCTGCCTCCAACCCACCCTCCCTTCACCACAATATTGTCTGTGTCCATGGGTTATGCATATATGCATACAAGTTCTTCAGACTCTATTTTTAAATGGAGCAGACAAGGTGGGCTGTAAGCCCCACCCTCACCTGTAGGGCCTGTCTGAAATGATCTCTGAAGTCCCTTATAGCTCCAGAGTTCTGTGTCCCTGATCTATGCAAGTATTGCTAAAAGGTATTCGCACAGCTTTCCAGAGAAAAGCGCATTTGAAATCAAAGTGAATTAGTGCCTTAAGGGAAATGAATGGGCAGGGTGAAAAGGAATGGGTCTTTCCCCACTTTGAGGGTTGGTTTTGGGTTTTGCTTTTTGTCATGAATATTTCTCTTGGGGTGAAATTCATAGTTTTCAAATACTACCTGCATGGCATCCTCAATGAGAGATCATGACCCAGGTGAGTCTGTCCTAAGAGCTCCAGAATATTATCACAGCTGTGTATTATTTTCCAGGGTCCATTTTATTTACCTGCCCTTTAAATTTCCTAAAAGACCCTCACATTCCTCGGATGCAGGACATAGTGCCCAACATGCAGGCGTTTATGCTCATTTGCTCATATGACGCAGAACTGTGATTGTAATGTACTTCTTCCCCCAGAGGTTGCATGACTCCTTGGTATGTTTCTGTAAGTTTTACATAAACTCAGATTTGTAGGTGAGATTGAAGGTGACATTTAAAAACCTTCAAAGGGTATGAAAGGCAAAACTATATGGGCTTATTAGAAAGATAATTTTTCCAAACAATATCTCCATTCTTCTTCATCCAAGTTCCAGGGTAGTAGCCTTATTGTAAAGTATGTATTTATGGACCCAGCTTAATCGTGCACAGGGAAGGACCACAACCATGCCTCCCTGGGGGCGGGGGAGGGTCACCCAGAGCCGAAACAAAACAAGGGTTATTAGTCACTGGACCAAGACCGTGAGTGCCAAGTGTGTGCTTGGGAGTCTTCATGAGTAAAGACAGCACAATCTCTCTTTCTACAGCCTTACAATGTATGTTGACTTGGCTCTGACTTGCTCACCATAATCAGACCCGGCCTGCTTGTGACTGACAGAGAGGCAGGCAAGGCAGGAGCGCGAGCTCATCGTGATCCTAAATCAAACTTCTATTGCCTCACTGCATCCCCATGGTAACCTGGACGGGTGGGAATCTTTAGCTCTACTATTTGGTAATTGTTTTGTTTGGAGTTTCTGTTTCGGTTATTGTTGTTTTTTAATTGAAATAACTGTAGACTTACATGCAGTTATAAGAAATAATATAGAGAGAGCCTCTGTACCCTTTACCCAGTTCCCCCTGATGGTAACAACTTCCAAAACTACATACAGTACAATATCACAGCCAGTATACTGCCACTGATGCAGCCCACAGCTCTTACTCAGCCTCCCCAGGTTTACTTTACTTTTTTGTGTAAGTGTTATTCTTATCAGTGTGAAAACTGAAGATCAGACCTGCCCTAGTTCATATAAGCTCTAACCCCTTAAGTCCAGTTCACACTAGGTCTAGTTCGCCATCAGTGGAGAATCTTGGTGACATTGTCCATGGTTTATATTCCCTGGGGGCATGGCTTAGTGGCAGCTTTGTTTTCCATAGGGATCCCTAAAGCCATACTTCACCTGTTGGCCGGCAAAGAGGGAGGCAAAGCTTTGATGGCATGACAGAAGGGGCACAAATCTATCCCCTCCATATGCCAGGCACTGAGCAGAGGAATGTCAGCTGGCCATGCCTACGCTTGACCATAAGCCAGTGCTGAACTCAGCATTCTTCCTCTTGCCTTCCCGGGCTTTCCCCGGTGGACACATCTGTGGCAAGAAGAAGGGGGTGGCACCAGGAAAACAGACATCTACTGCTTAGAAGAATGTGGAGTCTCCTGAAAAGAGTATCATGGCTTTGAGGGGTCAAAAGGCCTGGGTTGAAATTACTCTTCCACTTACTAGTTGTGTGACTTTGGCAAGCCACTTAGCCTCTCTGTGCCATAGTTTCTACTTTGTAATATGAGGATAGCCATACCTACCTCATGGCATTGTGAGGAGTGGATACACATTTTAAGGCCCCTGGCATACAGTGAGATCACAGGCACGAAGTCTTAGCTGCTCCCATCATGTGGATGACAGCACGGGATCCTCCTGGCAGAAGTGTCAGCCACAGGGGACTGATTTCAGATGCTCACAGGACATCTTGCTCCCAGTGTCACTCAGGCGTCTGCCTTCTCTGGCCTCTCTTCTTGTAGGCCTTCTTTTAATTCAGAAAATCAAGCAAGTCTGTGATTACGTCAGATACTAGAAACAGAAGTAAACGTACCGTTCTGATTAAAGCGAGGTGAGACCCAGTGCTGATAAGACCTGCCAAATTTCCAGAGACCTGAGTGGAGGCACAGATGCAAACAATGCAGGCTGGAAAAAAGACCCTCATGTCCCCATTCATGCTCGTCGGTGGCTTTGTGAATGGGAAAAAGAAGTGAAATGGAGATGAGTGAGTTCAGTCGTGAGAACCGGATTCCATTCCTGGCTCCACTGAGAGAAGTTTATATTTGGAATAGCAGTCATGTGTAATGCGGATCTTTAGTTGGGTAAGGCTACCTTTTAGGCTTGCTACCTCATCTCACGTATCTCTTCTGGTGGTAAAACTGGTGTTTTAGAGATTGAAGAGAAGGGAATGTCCAAGGTGGCAAGTGGAAAAGTGTTATGATGATGAAGTTGGTGGAATTAAGTAACAGCGATGGGCCCAAGACTTCCATCAAGTGTTCCATGCTAGGATCGCCCAGTCTAGGCTGTCTCAGGCTGCATGGTAAAACTGTCTCAGAGTTTACCTTGTGTACATTGGCCAGGAAAGCCAGATGAAGAGGCAGAAATTCATGTGGATTTAAGAATGAGCATTGTCCTGTGCCCGACAGAAAGTAGGGTGGGCAAATCTGGAACTGAATTTAAAAAAATAAAATAAAAGGAGAAGCAGTGGGTAAAACACAGATTTCTCCTTTCTATTCTCCTTTTATTTTAATGGTCCTCTGACCTGAGAAAGGGACTCCTTTTGCACTCTAAGATGTATACGCAAAGATGTGAGGGAGCGGTCCTGATACAGGGATGTGGGGAATTGCTGAGAGGAAGAAGGAAAATGGGTGGCTTTGATAAATGTGGGCCAGGCCAAGGAAAAGTCTGTGGTCCAAATTTAAGTGTGTGATTTTTCAGCAGTCTTCGCTAGTCTTTTGAAAATGCATGCCAAAAGGCTTGGCGCTTTTCGAGGTTTGTACTTCATGAGTTTGGGTTGAAACAACGACAGTTCCTGACTCTTTCCAGCCTTGAAAACTGAGATTGACTTGTCTGAGCACTCCAAAGTCCACTGCATAGTACACATACACTCTATAACCAGCCCATACATCTTTCTTCCTGTACCTACCCTGGCAGGAGAGCTTATTTAATGATTGATGAAGCCCCGCTGCACCCAAGAAGAATTAATCAATAGTTCAAATCACTGTGGAGAATGCGACAGTAGTTATACAATAGCCAAGACTCATCGAGCTATCAGCAGTCTTCCTTCCCTCCACATGATACCAAGAATTAAATTCTACCTTACGATTTTTTTTTCTTTGCTGTCTGGAGTAACTGAAATAGAACTGGATGTGTCCAAAAATGCAAAACCTGGAAAAAAAACAATAATAAGGCTCCCAGTGAGTGCCAAGGTATCTATTAGTGCATAGACTCAATCACTTATCTTAATGGAAGGCGGAAAAGGGAGCCAAGAGGCTGTGTTATATAAGCTGGAATGACTACCACAAGTTACTGTGTTGTAGGAGTCCATGAACTTTTTTTTTCTTTTAAATCAAGGATATTGAAAGAATTTTAAAGAATTAAAGTCATGTTGAGCTGACACGTGTGCTGACATGGCAGAGAAGCCAGCTGGGCCTCTTGTAGCCTTGTGGGCCTAGTTACCCACTTGGCTCTGCCCCTCTGCCCACAGGGGCCCGCATCAGTGTAAGGGAAGGTCTGCAAAGCAGCTTCCTTTACAAAGGTGAAGCCTATTTATTCCAAATCAGTATGGCCCTGTGTGATTGTGCCCTGTGAATCATTTTGGACAGATCTGTGTTCAAACTCTGGCTTTGCCACTTGCTAGCTGTGTGATTTCTCACAATCTATTGAATGTTTCTAGGTCTCAGTTACTTCACCTATGAAATGGGATCCCTGAGAGAAGGACTATAATGTACTTAGCATAGTAAATGTTCAGTACATGTTAGTTATTTACTAATGAGACCAGTTGACTTCTGGGTATCAGTAATGTAGAGAGAAATACTGTCATTGGGCACTTCCTCCCCAGAAAGGTAAACTGAGTCACAGATGCTGGTGAGACTGTGAGCAGGAGAGGTAAGGGGAGGATCATAATGCTGGTCTATACCATGTGGCCATCTCTTCATTGACCAAAACATGAGGTTTGAGCTCTCACCTTAAAACAGTGTATTTCAGCACCAGTAAGAGCTGGGTCTTTTTTATTGCACCCCTTTCAGTTAAGTATAGATTTATTTTTTAGGTGACATTAAACAACTTTTCTTGTTCACCTGCCTCTTCCCGACTTTCTTATTTACCATGACACTTCAGTCAGCTCAGCAACACTCTGCCATAAAGGGTTGATCCCCTTTAATTCCTCTGGAATTAATCATAATAACAGCAATTATAATAAACCCATTTAGAATAAATGTAGATGTAGATTACTCTCTTGTAATCTACAACTTGTTGCGTGTTCATCTTTAGTCTGGCTCTCACCAGCATCCACCCTAATGTGGACTACACAGAGGTCTCTCGCCAGCCAAATTATTGTTCTCAACCCAGCTCTTGCCCTCACTCAGTGCATCTGCTGCTTTCCTGTTTCCTCCCATCCAGGTCAAAGAGGAAGCTCCAGAGTACAGGTCACAGGGAACGCCATTGGACTTGGCTTCACGCTCACATCCAGAACTTCCTTAGCAGTGGAATAATAATCCCATAATTCTAAATGCACTGATGGGCAGGAATCTTAGAGAGCCTTCAGCCCAACCTGTTCATCTTAGAGATTCAGAAATTGAGGCCACCCAACGATGTGACGAATTCTCTGCCATCATAAGGCTATCTGGTGGCAGGGTCGGGACCTGGCTCTGATGCAGTGAGGAGCACAGTTCCTCTCTGCCTGCCTATTGAGCTTGCTGGTGCCAGGAACTCCATCTTCTTGCCCAAGTTTATGCTCCTCTGTCCCTCTTTTGAGTTCTGGCTCCTGGGGTCAGTGGTGTGGGGAGAGTACAGAGAAAGACTTGGATGTGCGGGAGCTCAGAGCCGTGACCAGAAGGCTCTGAGAAACTGGAGTCTTTCAAAGGCTGTGCTGTGTGAAGACTCCACCCTCTGGTCTTGAGGGAGGGGTGGGGAAGCCAACCAGACAGCTTGCTTGCTGCCTCCAGCCTAATGCTCCCTGGTGTCTAGTTAGTGGGTGGGGAGTGCTGTCCCTGGGCCATAAATGACATGGGGTAACCTGCCGGCTTTCTCTGCTTCCCACTACCCTCTCTGTCCCTCCCTCTCCGGCACCAGCCTTGATGCTCTGAGTGCACATCTGGTGAGGACAGAGCTTGGAAGCCACCCCAGAATCAGCACCCACCCACCTGCAGGATGTGACCTCTGGGCTCTGAAACTCCCGCTTCCTCCCTCTCCCTCCCTCCCCACCTAGGCAACTGGAGACCACAATTCCCAACACAGCCCTACTTCGCACTTTCATCCAGAAGAGACTCAGGCACTTTGTGACCACAGAAAACTTGTCACTTCATTAGGATTCTGAAAAAAGAGAGCCAGAGGGTAATTCATAGTTGTTTTAATGACTTTGTGTCCCTTCTCACAGAGACAGCTTTCAGCTGGGAAAGGACAGCAGCCCACTGATATCAGTGTGTCGGTGGCATTTCTCACAATGCTTTATCGCGACATTTTCACAGCCAGTTAACCCAATTCATCCTCCCATAGTCATTACCCAGCTACTCGAATTCCCCTAGTCTCCAAAGCTTCGTTGTGCAGAGATGAACTATTGTGTCTCCTGACCTCCAAAGGATGTTTCTACCTAATTAATAATGGTTAAGTGCTTGGAAAATGGACTTTGGAAATATGCTGGTGCTAACATGTCTGGGGTTTCCACTGAGCAGTTGCACTCTATGCCAGTCGGAGATCATTCCTTCTGTTTGTAAATCATATTAAGATAAATGTGGCTCTTCTCTCAACTAGGTATCTGTCACCCCCCTTTCCTTCCCCAGCATATATTCACTCTTTGTCCATTTCTCCCCATCTGTGTGTTAAGCCACTCTTGGTAAATAGGCCCCTGATTTATAATATTTCCTCTACAATGTGAGAAGGGTCGCATTGAGTCTTTCCACCCATGTGGTCTTTAACAAGGCAAAGTGAAAATTGCTATTGGCTGAACTACCAGTAAAAGAAACATGGTTTTCTGTATGGCACAGTGGTTTGGAAACTTTTTTCATATGAAAAACAGTAAGCAATGTATTTTATATCACAGCCCAATAGATTCAGATGGTTATGTTTACAAGTATGTGTATAATTTAATGAAACAATGCTTAATCTTTACTGTATATAACGTTCTTGGATATCTTACATTCTATGCATTTTCCTAAAATATTAGTCATTCAGATTAAATGGATTTCACTAATTTCTCACTGTTACACCCACTAAGGAATGGTAGCCAGGTTTGAAAACCTCTGGCATAGTAGAAAGGTCGCTGGAATGCTGGACAAGTGTCAGGAGACCTGGGTACCAGTGCCAGCTCTGCCCCAATGCTGAGATTCCTTCCCCAGACCTCAGTGTTCTCATATAAAATTAAGGTATTTGTTTTCCAACTGAATTTACCCTCAGCATACTTTCTTTTAAATCCTCTTGTATGGTAATGGGAAAAATAATAAATTTTACAAAAACTCCTCTATGTATGGAAAACAGAGAGCCCTGATTGGCCCAGAGGTCTTTCACTAATTCATGCCCCCTCCCACCCAGGAGGCCTTGAAACACAATGCAAGAATTACTAAACTAGAAATTTCACAAGTCCCTTCTAGTTCTGGCATTCAATGATTATTTTATTTCCTAGGTAATAGATTAATCTAATGAAAGACTTCAGGTTTGCCCTAGCCAGTTTGGCTCACTGGATAGAGCGTCAGCCTGGGGACTGAAGAGTCCCGGGTTCGATTCCGGTCAAGGGCATGTACCTTGGTTGCAGGCACATCCCCTGTAGGGGGTGTGCAGGAGGCAGCTGATCCATGTTTCTCTCTCATCGATGTTTCTAACTCTCTATCCCTCTCCCTTCCTCTCTGTAAAAAAATCAATAAAGTATATTTTAAAAAAATAAATAAATAAAACATTTACCTTTTTTAAAAAGAAAAGAAAAGAAAGACTTCAGGTTTTACTTCTACTGATTCTGAGCTAGGATTCACAACTGGGAATCTCCAGAATCAATGGGAATTTTTGCTCTAAGACCATAATTCTCAGCTTCATGGTTGGTTCTTAGGCTTCATGGGATAGGTGACTTCAGGGAAGGAGTTTGAAAGACCTTGGGTAGAGGCAGAGCAGGCAGACATGTGAGGACACTTACTTGTGTCATTGTGTCTACTATTTTCCTGCCTCCGAAATTCAGCAGGTTCTTGATTTTTAACACAGCTCAAATCATTTGGCTTACAGCTGGTAAAATACAATTTTCTGGTTCTCAGAAAGAAACGCTTTTTAGACGTATAAAAAGAGAAGCTCATAAGATTTCTTGAACATCAAATAGCTCTTACAAAACACCATTTTGATGAGTTAAGTGTAAATGAATCAGAAACATACGGATTAAATTTCCCTTGAAAGACACATGGGTTTAAGAATTAAGGGGGGAGGGGAGAGTGCTTGGCAAGATGGATTTCAGGTTTTTGCCAAGCCTCAAAATGTTTGAAAAATGGTTTGAGACATTTTTACTGAACACGAAATGCCACGGAGTTCACCCATCCCAGACATAATAGCAGATCTTTTTGACAACAACTTTATGACAAGAAAAAAGGTCTTGTGGGGCTTAGCCATTTTCTCAATTCTCCTTCTATAACCACCCCCCCCCCCAAAAAAAAACCTTTATAAGGCTAAGAGAACTGTATGATTGACAAACTAATTTCAAGTCAGGCAATTACCAGAAAATAACCCCACAGCCTAAAAACACTTGGATTCCCCCACCCCCGTACTACCCAAAGTCAATTATACTATTTTCTAAGTGGAATAATTCACTCTAGGGATATGCAGTCTTTGCTATACTTTATTCATTGGTGTCTAGAGCAATGCACGGTTATTCTAGTCATTTATATATTACACTGCCAGCTTCTTTGGAGATGAGAAAAAACGTTCACTAAAAGCAAACATATTGGAGGGAACTATCCATTGGTTTATTATGGCAGCCACAGTGTGGAAATGCTATATATTACAGAGGCAGGTCATGGGCTGAGGTTTTCAAGTGGCTGGGGATAGTCTTGGATACTTGAACCCTGTTATAGCTTCTCGTTGCATAAGCTATATTAGAACTTCTCCACACTTCAGAACTCTTGCTGGCATGAGGCAACTCAGGAGCAGCATGTTAAGGACACATGAACTGATTTATCTTTTTTTTTTAATTTATTGATTTTTTACAGAGAGGAAGGGAAAAGGATAGAGAGTTAGAAACATCGATGAGAGAGAAACATCGATCAGCTGCCTCCTGCACACTCCCTACTGGGGATGTGCCCGCAACCAAGGTACATGCCCTTGAGCGGAATCGAACCTGGGACCCGTGAGTCCACGGGCCGACATTCTATCCACTGAGCCAAACGGGTTAGAGCCAAACTGATTTATCTTATGAGAGTTGGGCATCTTATGTACTAAATGCCCACCAGTTATTTTTACTGCCTATTCCTGACAAAAGCTGGCTGACATTTTTTACAGCCTCATTTTTTCATATGCAAAAGCACAGAAGGTTTTTTTTTCCTCCATTATCCCTCCCTCCTTCCCTCCCTCCCTCCCTCCCTTCCTTCCTCCCTTCCTTATTTCTTTCCTTCCTTTCTTTCTTTCCCTTTGAAAGAAACAGTACAGTCAGTGACTTCCAATATCAATTTAGAAACTAGGGGACAACAATATATTTTGCAAAAGGTTTCAAGTCAATGTAGACCAAGAAAGAAAGCTATCTTTAAATCGATGTGTTTTCGCTCTATGCTGGAAGTAATGGGGGAATGTACTTATTATCTTGTTAGTGCAGTATCTCACATAATACTTTAAGATAAGACTTTCCAGGAACTATAATGAATTCCTTGAAAAAGGAGTACCCAAAAGGGAGAGTAAAGTCACCAGAAACACAGAAAGCTACTTTCAGTACCTCTGATGAAAATACCACATAACAGTGAGTGCTAAAACATACCCCTTATCTCATGCCTATGTATATTTATTGAGCTCAAAGTAAAAAATGAAAACTACAAATACAGTACTGGAGAGAAAACTCAGTAACACAACTTTCTGTCTTGAAATAGACTTCAGAATCAGAAGAAGAAGGGGCAAATTCTGGCTTCATTTTTAACTTTTCCAGTGCAGCTTAATATAGGATATAGGGCCAGGAAGAGCTCCTTTGATTCTGAAAAATACTGAGTCCCTGCCCAGAGCTCCCAATGCCTCCCTCCCACTTACCCTAAATCTCTCTTTCGCTTTCATTCCAACACACTGTAATTCAAAAAGGACCCAATTTCTGCAGTCGAGTCTGTCAAATGGTTCTCTCAACTCAGCCACCTACAGGAAACACTGGAAAATGAGTCTTAAAAGTCTAAATGGATGTAGTTCCCAATTTGGCATCTCTAAGGGGCTTGGCATGAATGGATGCACATCAGATCGCATCTATTTCTAGATAGGGAATGTTATCATTTAAAGAGATTGTTTTCATCTCATGTTAAACTGTGGGCAACAGTAACTCTTTACTCTCTTCTCAGCCTGTGTTGATGTACTTTCACCACCTTGCCTTGCACAGAGGGTTAACTGGGCTTGTAGCCCCTACCACCAGTATCCCCTGTCCCTAACTCACACACACACATACATGAGCACATGTGCACACGTGCAATGCAGAGCTATCTTCTCATCTTTACTGGAGCAACTCTGTGTCTCCTCTTCTAGGACCCCTCCCCTGAAACCCCCAGGGCCATGGTCAGCAAACTGCTGCTCGCGAGCCACATGTGGCTCTTTGGCCCCTTGAGTGTGGCTCTTCCTAAGCCTTAGGAGTACCCTAATTAAGTTCATAACAATGAACCTATCTATATAGTTTAAGTTTAAAAAATTTGGCTCTCAAAAGAAATTTCAATCGTTGTATTGTTGATATTTGGCTCTGTTGACTAATGAGTTTACTGACCACTGCCCCAGGGGATTAGGTATCTTTTTTTCGGGGGGCAGGGGGTTCAGGACTCGCCGGTTTTTCTGATTAGACTGTGAGTTTTTTGAAGACAGGGATGATCTTTTATTCACTCCAGGCTCCCACTGCAACTCCTGAAACATCGCAGGAGCTGAGTAAATGTTTAAAAAAAAACTTAAAAAAATAATTTCAGCTGTGTTTCTATTGGGTCGAATTCTGATCAAGGCCACAAAAAGTAGATGGGACCTACATTATCTTTCTAAGGGCCCTCTGCATCCCAAGTCTTCTTGGGAAATGAGAGGAATAAAATGCAGTGGAGTTTTTGCTTAGAACAGCTCCCCACTTGATTTCAACTTTCTCCCCTAACCTATGTTTATCTTGATGGTCTTATTTATATCTATTTCCTTTTGATAAAAATAGAAGCTAAAAAAAAAAATGAATTGACCACACAAGGGATGGTACTTTTGACTCGTGCCTGAGTTCACAGATACAGTCAACACACTGCCCTGCGTGTGGATAGCCAGCTAGATGCTTCTTTTCTGAGTCATCTGACCTCTGAGTTTTCACTTTTTTAAGAGTATAATTAAGATAGGTTCCCAGGGATTAAAAAAAAAATTACTGTGAGTAAAGCAGACAGTCTATATGTTGAAACCCATATAAGGAGATCTGTGGGCAACCGCCCAAATTGAGAGAAGCATTAAGAGCTATTCCAAACCTACTGAAATGTCAACACACTTTTGAAAAGGGTCCATTAGGGATGCAAATGTATGGTTCCCTGATTATGATAAGCACGGAAAAGAAAACAGTGAAACCCATTAGGAGGTTTTGAGAACGTGGTTTTGAAGAGTGGGGAAGGCAACTCTGGTTTCTGCTCAGGGCTGGGCTTCATTTCTCTCCCTAGCCCTGCTCTGTGTTCAGAACCAGCGATTCTTATGCTTTAAATGGCTCTAAAATTCCTCCATTTTGGGGTAAAGCCAATTAACTCATCTGTAAATGGGCCAACTTTGAAATGCCATCCATGTCAATAAAATTCATTTTAATAAGATTCATTCTCTGGGTTACGAACGGTAACTTGTTTGTGTGGGAAGATCTGGCATTAGGAGCTCACTTCAGGCTTTTGATGTGTCTTGGTTTGTTCTTGCCGCGGTTTTTTCTATAAAAGACTAATTGTATCTTGAAATCTATAATTTTTACTATATAGTCTTCTACAGATCAACTCACACAAAGGGTATATTTCTATTTAATAATCATTTAGGGCTTTTCTGCGAAAATAAATGATGCATCCAATCAGCTTTAATTGTGGTTGTCTTGAGTTATTCACACATGATGTCAAAAGATATTCATAGTAATGGATAAATTGGGGCATAATTTTTGTGTGATCACTCTCAATGAAAAGAAAAATTAATTGATTTTTCCATTTTCCCTGATCTGGAAGGAACTGTATCAATTTCCAGGACGTCATAAAACAAAATATTTAAAGTATGTTTCAAATAATAAAAAAAGAGAAATACTTAACTTAATAAAGATGTGGAATTCATTTATGAAGAAAAACACTGGCTGTGGACCAATACTCCAAAGAGTTTGCCAGAAGTCTGCAGTAGACAGTTATTCTTGTATGTCCACTCTGCCCCATCACTCCTGAGCCCATTCCATATTAAGAAAATGAATTCTCTCAGCCACACTGGACTTGGAAATCATTGATTTTGTTTACTTTGTTTTTGAGTAAAAATCCAGATCTTATTTCAGTGTTCTGCCTTATAAGGAAAGCAGTCCAAGGCGCTTGTAACTATTGCTCTTCAGGCCCAGTTTTAACTAAATAGTTTGTTTGGCATATATAGTTGATGCTTGGGAATCTTACATAAAAGTTCTGATTTTTAACCCCCTGGAGACCTTCAACCATTGAAATTATTGGCAACAATGGAAATCACTTAACTAGCATAAGAACAGTTGAATGCTTCACAATAACCTAAAACCAAAATTGTAAGTCCTGGAATGAACATTTCCATTTGGCATTTTTGCTCTTGTACCCATCAAGAAAAATATCCTCAGATTTCAGAAAGGGAGATCTGTTACTAATAGCATGTAGGCAGATACTCTGGTACTCATATTGGATCAACCTTCTTAACTTCTTGAAATGCTTCCAGCTTTGTCATGGTATTCAACCCTCTCCTCCATCCAAACGGAGTAGACTACCCCAGAAAGTAAGCAAAGATTTTTCCAATGGTCAAAAGAAATCCCAATGACCTTACCTGTGACAGTCAAAAGATACATAGACCCTCTCATCAGGGTGGCCTGAGTCTAATGGCAGAAACTGACACTAAATAAATAATCATACCTATAAACATATTATAGAAATAGCATGAAGGAAAAGTACATGGAGCTACAGGACCCTCTAACTTAGAGACAACTCTAATTTGGGCGTCAGAGAAAACTTTAAAAAAGTGATATTCAACCAAGACTTAACGATGAATAAGACTTGATCAACAAAAGTAGATCTAGCTAAACATTGTAGGCAAAGACAATGGCACATATTAAGTATCTCGGGTATGAAAGAGCTTGGCACATTCTAGGAAATGATGCATCTAGGATGGATGAAACATATTCAGCCAGGTGGGAAAGTGTGGTACTAGAGACATCAAAGAACCAGAACATTTAAGGGATGATCTTATTAAATACTAAATACTAAGAAAAGCCATGGAAGAATGTCCAGCAGTGAAATACCAGGATTAGATTGTTGGTTCAGGAAGATCATTCTGGCTGCAATGCAGAGGTTGGATTGGAGCAGAGCAAAACTGGAGATAGAAACTGTTGGAAAAACCAAATGAGAGAAGATAGTGTTTTAGTGTTTTGGATCAGGATTTTGGCAGCGGGGATAGAGCCAAGTGGATGGATTCCAGGCCTATTTTGAGGTGGAGTGGATATAACTTGGTGAATGATTGGCAGTAGAGAATGAAGGATATCAAAGTTAATGCCTGAATTCCACTAATTCACTCCTATCAAAAAAATGAGATTTATTATAAGGAGTTGGCTCCCACCAATTATGAAGGTTGAGAAATCCCATGATCTGCTGTTTGCCAGCTGGAGACCTAGGAAAGCTGGTGGTGCAAATTTCAGTCCGTGTCCAAAGACCTGAGAGCCAGGGGAACTGTGATGTAAGACCCAGGGCAGGGACAGAAGAAGACTGATATCTCAGTTCAGTCAGTCTGGCAGAGAGAGAGAGAGAGAGAGAGAGAGAGAGAGAGAGAGAGAGATCAACCTTACTCCCCGTTTCTGTTCCATTCCAGACCTCAGCACCTGGACGAGGGCAGTCTGCTTCACTCAGTTCACCAAATCAGATGCTGCTCTCTTCTAGAAACACCCTCACAGGCACACCTAGAAATAATGTCTAACTAGTTCCCTGGGCATCCTGTGGCCCAGCAAGTTGACACATGAAAGACCATCCCAGTCACCACAGACAGAACCATCCATTGAGCTCAACACAGGCACTTAGGGAATGTTATCTTAGCTCTAAAGCAGGTAGGGTCGGCTGGCATTTACTACTCAGTAGTGAAAATGTTTTCCTGGCAGCTCACCGATTTGGGGGAGTTCTGTCATTTTCAGAACTCCAGGTCGATGACACACACTGAAAATGCAGAACTGCTTATTTGGGGACCTGAGCTACCTCTCCTAAGAGATTTTAATTCTGTTTAATAACAAATGACTAACTCTGGAGCACAAAAGAGTGAAACCTTTATTTCATGCTAATTAAAAGGATCATTGTTCATATTTGAGAAGCAAATGTCTCCTCCCCTACCTCTCAGGACTCCTGGTACTTTTCTAAATGTTACCTGTACTCGGAGACCTTTGCAGCCTGCTTTATTTAAGAAAAAGGGAATGTCCAGGCAAGGCCAGAGACAAATTTCCCATTTGTCCCCAGCTTTGGGGAAATTCACAACTGACAGCTGCTTCCCCCAAATAAATAGTTCTCAGCCTCTCCATAAGTCAGCTCTAACCATATAATTTTTGGGTTGGAAAGGTCCTTGAAATGTGTTGGGTTGGCCTTTTTTCTTCATGAAGAAACGGAAGCTGTGAGGACTTGAGGACACAGCCCAGGATCACCAGGCAAACCAGTGGCTGAGGCAGTGACGCTCCTGTGGGGGTGCTCAAATTCAAGGCCATATGATGAAGGCCTCAGGGGCTTCTCTGTAAGGCTTTATAATCTTCAGATCAGCACATCCGAGGAAATTCCGTACACTCTGGCCTTCTCCTCTGGTAAGCAATCAAGTTTCAGGGGCTCGAGGAGAAGCCAAGCTATCATCACAGACCAGCGGAGGGTTTCTTAGGGAAGAGTCAGCTCCTGGGAACACAGGGTAATGTGTGCATGTCCTTTAAATGTACTGTCAGGCACTTGCCATTCCTAGTCTACTGGGGACTTATTGTCGATAGCTAAATTGACATTTACTGTGACCATAACCCTACCACAAATTAAAATCAGACCCAAAGTCCCTCTGGGGAAGATGTTCATAAGCTGAAGGAAGACATCTGAAATGATTCCAAGTTACATTTTAAACTTGAAACCCCAAATACCACATTTATTTGGGAGTAGGAACAGGACCGTCAGGGGAATAATAGGGGAAACTGAGCAAAATGCAAGGTCACCAGGGAAGGGAAAGTGCCTGAGAAGAGATGTTTTATGTATGAACCCCGGTGTGGCTTTTAACTAATCACTTAAGCCTAAACAGAATTTCCTTCAGAATGAACTTAAAGGGAAACTAAGCCCTTTCAAACTTCATGCCTTCAAAGAACATATGTGGATGCCCAAATTGTACTTATAAATACACTGAGAAGGACACTGGAAAAATTATCATAATAAGATAGGTCCATCAAAATGGCAAACCTAGGTTCCAAAGTTTGACTCAGCTGATACAGACAAAAGTGTGTTTGGGACCAAAAGCCTTTATATCACTTCTGTCTTTTAGCATGCGGATGTCGGTGGGTGTTTGTGCGTAGTGGGTGTGTTTCTGCACATAGCATGGCCACCACCTCAATCTCAGAACCTAATGAAAGAACCGACTCAGTCCACAGGGAAGCTTGTATGTCCAGCCCAGGAGTTGCATTGAAAATAGCAAAGCCTGGTTGAAAAGCCCTTTGAGATCCTTGGATGCAACGTACATAGTAAATGCCAAGTATCATTATTATGAACTTTATTGCTATTATTTTATTAAGTGTTTCAGATGAATATCAATTTAGACTCATGATAAGTCCTCCTGCAAAGTGGGAGAACTTGAAAAGCAGCTCTGGAAAGTTTGCACAAGGAGGACACATGAGTTTCCTAGAAACTCGAGCCCTCCCCCAAGCCCCCTAGCTCAAGCCAATTGTTAGTTGAGTGTTCCTTCAGGATAGTGTTGAAAGTTATCCTGACCCTTAAAAAGAGGCCTGTCATGGATACATAATGGGCATACCGCTGCCAGGAAATGAGAGACCCTGATCAGTGAGACAACCTCACTAAGTCATTCAACAAACCTCTCTGTATCAGGGACGAGCCTGGTTCAGAGGAATCAGAGCAGGTGTCCCCAAAAAGATGGTACACTGAGGTACACTAGGGTCCTCAGGAATGGAAAAGACACTCAGATCCCCCAAGAGGCTGGATGTTTGGGGCCTTTTCCCCAAATTGCTTTACCCCGAAATGTAGAGCAGTATAGCTTTACTTGTGTTTTAAAATGACACTAGCAATTTTATTACCTGAAATAGATTGAATAGAATATACACTGATCATCGGTCAAGGGCCAAGCACACACAGAACGTTATCTCATATACGATTCTCAGACCATCCTCACATTATACCTACCAAGTGGGCATAAGAGACCTGTTTTTGCCAATCAGAAATCAGAGAAGTTAAATGACTTGCCCAGATCACACGCTCCTGGTCTGTGGCCGAGCCATTGGGCAGCCCAAAGCCTACGCTGGGACAGCCCCACGAGGCTGCTTTATTCCATTTGCTGCTGAATGGTGGCAGCCAGCATTATCTCTAGCATTTCTGTCAGCCACTGTGATTGGAATAAGTGAAAATAATAGACCTAATTTAGGACTCTGAGAGGTCTGCCAGTTTCTCCTCCTCCCTGGAAACCGTGCCAGATGGGGACGAATCTATTTTTTAAGAGCCTAATAAGAGGAAATTCCAAAACCTCAGTAAGCCATTTAATTGTTTTACATTATTCGTTCTTGGGAGCTATTCTTTCTTCTGACTGAAATCCCATGTGCTGCTGTTTTATTATTGTTATTATTCTGCTTTGGTTGTGCTTGAGAGTAACTGGTCACCATTCTCTGAATATAGTAATTCAGAAACTTGAAGATCATTATCATCCTCTCCCAGTCTTCTTGTACCCTTTACTTTTCCACTTAGGACTTTCCTTCTGGCCTTTGCGTATTTTTCTGTGCATCTCTGGAACCTTCTCAAGTTCTCCATGTGCCCCCTCCTCCCTTCTCTGATGATGTTCAGCCCTTGTCCAACAAGGATTTCTTTAGAATCTCACAGCCAATCCTATAGTTTTTGTTGATGTGTGTGTGTGTGTGTGTGTGTGTGTGTGTGTGTGTGTGTGTGTGTGTGTTTATGTATTTTTATTT
>NW_006383016.1:1106934-1111304 GCF_000327345.1 Myotis davidii | reverse complement strand
TACCTCCAGCATGCCCCACACTGGGGGTTGTGGGCAAACCCAGGCATGTGCCCTGACTGGGAATTGAACCAAGACCTCCTGGTTCATGAGTTGATGTTCAACCACTGAGCCATGCTGGCTGGGCTGGTTTTTGATGATTTGAATACAGCCATGGTTTTCAGCTCTCTGCTAGGTTATAACCGAGGAGTTTGCCAAGCCTTGTCTGTGTTTCCTTGGCGTACAAGTTATCCTCTTAGCATTTCTGTTCTTTTATCATGAAGAACAAAACTTGAAAAATTGGGCTTTTAGCCGCCTAAGATTGCATAGTCTATGCATGCCTTCACAGCTGCCCTAAGCCACTCCTTTCACACACTGACACATCCCTCTTCTGCCGGTGTATTTGTGGAGCTAATAATTTCTAGTGCCACCTCCTAAAGAGCTGAAAAAATACTGGTGAGTGGCTGGTTAGATAGAATCATAAATCTGGTCTCCCAGGAGAGGTATTTGAAAACTGCCTAAGGGAGCCTGCCTGGAGATTCAAGAAGAGGTTAGACAAAGGCATTAGTGAGGGTGACCTGGTGGGAAGCCTTGCAGAATGTACAGGATGAGTAAAGGTTGCCTGAGTGATCTGAGCATCCCGTGGCCCAGACAACGTGACACGTGAAATTAACCATCCCAGGCACCACAGACAGAACCTTCGATAGCGCCCAACACAGGCACTTAGGGAATGTTATCTTAGCTCTTTAGCAGGTAGGGTCAGGTGGCAGTTACTACTCAGTAGTGAAAATGTTTTTCCTGGCAGCTCACGGATTTGGAGTTCTGTTATTCTCAGAGTGCTCAGTATAGACCCAGCCCTAATGTGCTGATGGCAACCTCCTTAAAAGACAGAACGGCTTATTCAGAGACCTGAGCTACCTCTCCTAAGAGATGTTACTCTGTTTAGTAACAAATGACTAACTCTAGAGCACAAAAGGGGGAAACCTTTACTGCAGACTAATTAAAAGGATCATTGTTCCTGTATGAGAAGAAGCTGGCCCCTCTCCCGCTCCTCGTCTGTTTGTGCTGAAGCCTTTTGCAATTAGAACTACAAAATTAAGCTGTGTATTTGGAACCTAGGTATTGGGGGATTGTGATGGGTGTGGATTCTACCACAAATTACTCGTTAAAATTTGATAATTGACAAGCTGAAAATCCAGGAGAAACCAAAATAGAATTGCTGACTTTAGAGTTGGGGGTGGGGCAGGGGTTGTGTCTGCAAACTCAGAGAGCTCTCTGCCTCTCTAGAACATCCAGGCCAATGTGCTAGTGAATGTTTTCATGAATTATTCACTTATGGTGAATGGATGCAAGCAGCAATCACATGTAAATGGCAAGGCTCATAATCAGAGGGCTCCTTATTTGTCCTTATGAAGCAAGGGGGAAGCTTATTAACAAGTCACAAACAGTAAGACATTTTACTTAGAGATATGTCTCTATAAAGAATTTTTTAATACACATGTAGCCAGATGTAAATCATTTATTTGAGCCTGCTTTCAAAATCATCTTTTATTGCATGTCTTTTGATCTGCATTTACTTTCCTTTTCTAAGGGTAACTTTGTGAATAATTGATGCAACTGAGAAGTTATTGGCTAATTGAAAAGCCATCTCTTCGTGTCTTTAAGTCTGACCCATGGCTCAAGTCAAACTCTTCAGACATTTAGGGTCTTTTATAAAGGGTCTTTATAAAGAGCCATTAGCTCTTTACAAGGAAAAAATATAAGATTTTGAAAACAGATTCCCCCCCTACCCCCCCAATAGTAGTATACACCAGAAAACAATCCAACCATGTTTTTGGTTAACTTAAATGAATCAGCTGACTGCATGAGGAATTCAGATTAATGGTACAGAAATCAGTCATTAAAAATGAAAAAAAGTGATTGATTAAATAGCCTTAAAAGAATGGCCATAAATTTGCATCTCCCCTCCTATTACTGCTCTCTCTGTGTAAAACACTTGAAAGCATGAGTGGGTGAGCATCTTGCCTGACGAGATGCAGCATCTATACTATAAACGCAGCAAAGCTCCGGCAGAAGCCAGCTCTGTTAGCTGCATTGCGTTTTATTACCACCCTTGGCGCTCTCGCAACCCTGGCTTTCACTTAAAGAAAAAGAAGTTCCATTTCCAAGATATCAGACACTACATCTACAAAATAAAGATGTCAGTAGTACAAAGTTGATTTGAAAAGAGGCCCAAATTTATCTTGTGTGGTAAATTAAATCTCTGACACCCCTGGTGATAATGACTCCAAAAGCGTTCTTGTCTGTATCGATAAGTCAGCGCAAGGCAGAAAGGAGATGTTCAGCTGACTCTGGTGTTCGTGTAACTGGTACCCCTGAGCCCAGAGCTCTGAACACTATAAAGCGCAACCTTATTGAAGGGCAGGCATCCAATTTTTAAAACATCATATAGATTGGAGACAGATGAGCATTCCTGAATTATTCTTGGTCTTTTCCTATGAAATGCCTAAAACTGAATTTCAAATGGAAATTAATTTAATTGATGCAAAAAACAAATGAGTCTCAAATATATCAGAAAGCTTGAGTTTAATCTACGGGGCACTGATAAAAAGTACAGGTTACCTTGGGGGTAACCATTTATGCTTTTCAAGAACATGGGTTTTTTAGACTGTTACGGTAAATTGGAGTTTCATTTATGACTTGTAAATCAATTAAGTTCTTCTCATTAGTTAGCAAAGATAATTTAGTAATCACTGTTCTTGCAGTGTCCATTGCTAGTTGAAGAGATCCTTGATATCTATCATCATAGTGTCACCAATTGTATATTTGTAAATGAATTACTATGCAAATGACCTAAGTTGCCAAACCAGTTTTCCACTCTGAAATAGGAATGTACAGGGTCTGACCCTTACCCATATTAGGTGTGTCATTGATTTTGGATTGACTCATGGATTCATTGATTGAATAAATGGTGATTAGTGTTACTGGGAAAAGTACAGGGTACACTGAGATGACTCCCAATGAGGCCCTAACCTAGTGTGGCTGCCCAAAGAAGGCGGTGAGGATTACTTATGTTCACGGCTCTCTGGCTAGAAGGGAGATAGACTTCTGTGAATCTGGGAGAAAGTCACTATGGCACATGTATGGAGGAGTCCAGGGCCATGAGCAGCCGGGGAGACGGGGAGGCGGGGAGAGGGGAGCAGAGAGGAGCCAGAAGGTACAAGGCCTTGGAGCAGGGTCAAGTTCTGTCACAAGGAGATGGGCTTACCGGGATCTCTGATAAGCTGGAGCATTTGCTGTTTTGCATTGGCAGTTTTACTAGTTTTTTAGGACAGGATGAGGCCCAGGGGACCAGGCAGAGGTTAGGACAGTGATGGTGAACCTTTTGAGCTCGGCGTGTTAGCATTTTGAAAAACCCTAACTTAACTCTGGTGCCGTGTCACATATAGAAATTTTTTGATATTTGCAACCATAGTAAAACAAAGACTTATATTTTTGATATTGGTTTTATATAATTAAATGTCATTTAACAAAGAAAAATCAACCAAAACAATGAGTTCACGTGTCACCTCTGACACGCATGTCATAGGTTCGCCATCACTGGGTTAGGGTATAGATATTAAGGCAAAATTCTCTTTCAGCACACCTAAATGTCAGTCACCAAAGGAAAGGGGTGGAGACTGTTCTTACAGAAAGACCTTACATCTTTAGCAGCGGTCCTCCCTTGAGCATAAGAAAGCTTTGAAAGGGAAAATACCCGTTTTAATTAAATTCTGCTGGTATTTTGGTGCCTTTTCTCAGGCTAAATATTTCTACTTATTTGTCTTAAATTTCTCACTTGTTAAAAGGGGAAATATTGTATTTGCCATCCAATTTCAGGAATTTGGCAGTGAGGCAGTGCAGAGTGTGAGCTCATTCAAAAAAAAGATGTGGGTAATATGATGTCTTTTTAAATATGGGCCAGATAGCTTTCTTGTTTTCCCAAATTATTGCTTCTGTTGGAATTTGTCATTATTTTCACGAAAAACAAGATACTGAGAACTGATCTCTGGGGAACTAGTTTGGTTCCATTTTGAGGAAATATTTTCATGGATACTTTCTGAGAAATAATCTGAAGTCATTTTGAAATTCTGTAAAATTGTGGGTGAGAAGAGTTCATTTGCCTCTTCTTTCTTTAAAAACCCAAGCAAGAGTTGGGTTTTTAACACTAGATTGCCCAAGGAAGTCATTTTGACTGCTTTTTAATTTCAATTAGAAAAACAATGATGTATATAATGACAGAATTTCTTAGAATTTTGTGACTTTTTATACAACATATAAATGCGTTTATTAATAATTGTAGTTACCTCCCCCTCCTTCATTTCCGGTATATATATATGTGTTATACCTATATT
>NW_006383016.1:1083726-1105861 GCF_000327345.1 Myotis davidii | reverse complement strand
GACCAGTTCGTCTCTGTATTGAAATACCAGTTTTCAGTTTTTTTCGATTACCGTCACATGATAACATACAAGTACATGATAAATTGTCGATACTTGATAAGTTGCAGTTGCTCAATAAGCTAAACTAGTACTTGTTATTCGAATCTTTATGCAGTGATACTTGATCTAATAAGTTGTTTATTTTATTTCTTTTGTGCCCTAAATTCATGAAAGAAATGTCGACTAACTTGTGATATAACTGTAAATAATATAAAAAATATTAAAAATTAATTTTAAACAAATTTCTTTACACATTAGTTATTCTTTCACAATGCAGTCATTTTGACTGCTTTTGGGCAATATAGGTATATACTAAATTTCAGTCTTTCTAGTGTTAAAGAAATGTCTTATATACGCAAAGAGTTTGAAGATTTTGATATTTGTTAGGTTGTAGTTCTTTAATTAAAGCTAAGGACTGGTGTTCTGTTGGGTCCCAGCTTTAAGCCGTAGTTTCTTGTTTGAAGTTTAGTGATTAATCTGCTATTTGATCTGTATTTCAGAATAACAACTAACAAAAACAACAAATTTTATTGAACTTATTCAGTGTATTTAAGATGCGTTAACTCATAATGCCATGAGGTAAATAGCTCAGTTATCCCATTTAAAGTTGAGGAAACTGAGGCACAGAGAGGCCAGGTAACTTGCCCCAGGTCACACAGCTAGTAAGTGATGGAGCTGGGATTCTACCGTGGCAGACCATTTCCTGCACCCATGTACCCCATTTTACAATGTAATCATGACCAATGGAAATAATTAGGTCTGTTGTCTTTCCATTTCACATTCTACCTGATTATCCTGACAGTTCACTTTCTTTACAAAAATGGGATTTTTTAAATTCCAGTGAGGCCTGGATGGTGTGGCTCTGTTGGGCATCATCCTGTGCACCAGAGGTTGCTGATTCTATTCCAGTCAGGGCACATGCCCAGGTTGGGTGCTCCAACCCCAGTAGGGGGCCTGCAGGAGTCAGCCTATTGATGTTGCACTCTCACATCAATGTTTCACTCTTCCCCCTCTCTTCTTCCTCTCTCTCTAAAAAATCAAAACTATTCTTTAAAAAAAAAAAAACAAAACAAATTTCCAGTTAAGAGAAGAATGAGTAAATGAGCACTTCTCATTACAAACTGCCTTCTATTGAGAGTTAAGAGTTTGTGTCCTGTCTTTGGCATTCCAGCCTCCCAGGCAGAAACTAACTTCCTAGGTGAGGCCATAGCACTTCAGGTAAGAAGGTGCAAAGGAAGCAAGGGTTCTTTTCATTAGCAAATGCAAAGATCCTGGCAAGAAGCTCTCTCTAGCCTGTGTGTGAAATTATGTTGTATTTAAATGAGAAAGAATTGTGGGCCCCATAGAATGTATTGGGTCCTTTTCCCCCAACTTCTGTAATCTTTTAGGAACACCTTCTTTTTGGGGTGTATTCACATTTCAAATGTCCTCTTGACATTAATAAGTGCTGTAATGGCTCTATTTTATTTAATATAGACAGCAGCCACCTACTCTGAGTCAGGTGCTGGATTAACCACGGTGGATGTATCAGTGAGCAGTGGAGAAAACCTTTATCATAATGGAACAGATAGTCTTGCTAGATTAAAAGCATCTCATTTTTATTTCAAGGCCTGGAATCTGAATTTTAGTTTCAAGAAATTTCCAGGTGGCCTGTCCACTCCTTAACCAGGTGAGGAAGGGGAAAGCCCCATGGCTAAGGCAGGTTCTCCCCAGGTCAGAAACTCTGGCCTCTGGCTCATCTGCTTCCTGCCCACCCTTCTTCCATTTTATTGCTTTGAAGCTTTTCTTATTCTGCTCCCCCTCCCTCAGGTCTTCTAGTTGTTATCTTTTTTTTTTTTTATCTGCTCAAGGTTTCTTAGATGTCTATTATCTGATTTAGGTGCAAACATTGATCATCTCATTTTCTGACCTAATTTTTTTCATCGTCTGCTTCTTCCTTTTGCCTGATCACACACGTGGCAGATCTGTGTGTTCTGAGAGGTTAATTGTGGTCCTAAATGTTGTGAAGACCTGGGAAAGGAGAGCAGTCTGCAGTGACCCTCCCAGACCTTCCAAACAAAAGCACTGGTCTTTAGCTCCTTAAAGATAGCTGGGCTCGTCCAAGGGCAAGGAGGGCCAGCAGACACAGCCCTGCTTCTCAGACACCCCTAGACTGGAAAACATCCTTTGGGGGTAAAAACGAGGACATGAAAATGCTTGCTGTGGCACCTAGCATTCTGTTAAAGACAGTGAAAACACAGTCTGTCATCCTTGACATTTTAATTGAAAGAAAAGCTTACATAGATTTCAGCCGTAAGCATTATGTTTATACAAGTGTATAAAGAGGAATCATCTGTCACATTGGAAAACTCTCAATGCTACGGGACTCCGTTTAGTAATTGAACAATCCAACATGAGCTCACACATCTTACCTTGTTCCATGCCTCAATAATTTTTAGTAGAAATGCTTTACCTAGAGGCATATGGTTATTAAAAAGGAGGCTCGGCTTGCTCAAAGTCTGGAATTATTAGTTCATGGCAACAAGCCTGCACTGGAGAGAGACTGTCGGGCCTTTGTTTTCACAACTTTACTGCAATTTGCCGTCTTATTTTCAGAGTCTCTAACGCATGTGTTGTTTGGGAAGTTTGTTGGTTTTTTTCTTTTTAAAGGGAAAAAACATAATTTCCCATGGATGAGTGACTTCTCATATTAGCAGTATTGCAGAACTTTACTACTTCATTACAAAGTCCAGGGAGCAGGGTGAATATTAAAGGAAATGGACTGTGGATTTATTTTAGTATAAAAAAATCAATAATAACTTTGTTACGGGATCCATCAGGGTGTGGTGGAGGAAATACTCTGTTGCAAAGTTGGATAGAAATCCTGCTTCTTTTCATAACCCATCTGACCTTGGGCAGATGTAAATGTTTTGGAATTCAGCTTACCCCTGAGAAAATGGGAGTAATATGCCCTATCTACCACACTGCATTGTTGCAAGTCACATGAAGGTGAAGATATTTTGAAAAACATGAAATAGTTTATAAGTGCAATATAAAAAGTTTTATGCCAGTGCAAGGTATTAAATAATTATTTCTATATAGACAAGGGGAATTAATTAATGCAATTGTTCTCTTACCACTCTTGCTTCAGTGATCTGACTATTCTGGACAAATGATTATTTCCTGGGCCAAGCTACACAATTGCTTCAGTCTAGTCCTTTGTATACCCTGTGATGGATAGACATAGATTTTTTTTATTCCTTTCAGCTTTTGTAGTTTAAAAAGCCAAGGCAAGAAGCCTAGAAAACTCCATCGGTTTTGTAGGTGAGGATGGAGAAATTATTTATAGAATAATTCAAAATCATTTAGAATCCAAGCATACAGCGTTCTCAAATAACCATTCTCCCCTTCAAGTATATGTTGCTAATTGGTCTGATTGGCATCATTAGGTAGTTATTATTTTAATCCCAAGAGAACCCAGTACCTTGAAAGCCTTAATTAATGAAGGAATACTTGATATTTTAAAACCGAGTAGATTTATGCATGTGTGGAAATTACTGACCTAATAAGAACATTGCATTGAATGAAACATACCATTCCCCAATTATTCTATACCACTGGGAGTTTCCCATAGTCTTGGGAAGAATGAAAACTTGTTTTAAATTTAATTACTTCAGCATCTCCATTTGAATTACTATTAAGTTGTTTAATTGATTTCTTTTTAAAAAGAAAACATCAATGAAAACTTATAACCAGATTTCTATTAATATGTTGAGAATAAAATGGAAATGGTGATAGTATATATATATATATTGCCCTTTGTTCGTGAGGATGATATTGCCAATCAACATAATAAAAAATTTTAGTTGACTTTCCTATAATAGTTTTTGCTTTTCCTTAACTGTCTATAATGGAAGTATTATTCCCTCTGTGACTAGGGAAACAGACATATGGTAAAAAGTCTACATACATGTATGTAATGCATGTAGAGATGTATATATATGCACATCTATCTATCTGGTTGGATATATAGGTCTATAGGTGAAAGGGTGAGTGGATGGATGAATAATTAGCTATCTGTAGGAATACTCTCAATCTTTCTCATGAAACTGGGGAGTTCAGGTTATTAATTTTATCTTTAAAGGAACTGAAAATTATTCAGCATGATATAGTTTTATACAGCTATTTTATTTTCAGTAAATGTCTCAAACGAAACATTAAGATGAGAATATAAATGAGCACTGTCTGTTGATTGAGCCACATGGTACACCTCTCTGATTCCATGTAGCTACCTCTGAATGAGATAAGACTTGGGGAAGTTACACCTGCTGGCAAATTCCGGAGCACTTGAAACCCGGAGTTTCCAGGAACTAGAAAAGCTGACGGGCCTTCAGAGGCCCTCCTAGGCCTTACTGTTAATCCATACTCCAGAGGTCCCCAGGGCACATGGCAAGGAATAGCCAAGCACTCCATGTGCTTTTCTGAAAACACCCATCTCGTTGTTACAAACTACTTACATGTAACGACTCACACACATTCTATTTTTAAAAACTGGGTGTAATCTCTGTATATCTACACAAACAGTGTAAAGGCTTTATATTCTTTTCTATTTTCATTTATACAACTTCCTAAACATATCAATATAGACTAATTTATGACTCATCCTTTTATAATGTGTGAGACACTGATAGCTCGCTGTGTTTTCAAAGGAGCTATCAGGCAAAAGTGGATTTTCTCTGGAATTCTGACAGGCTTGCGAAGACAGAGCGTGTTGGCCTCTTCCCATTTCAGTCTCCCAGTTCTCCACGAATCACCCACAGGAGGTGAATGAGCCCCAGAGAGGAGGCACCACGCCGCTCGGAGGGTCTCTGGACAGGGCTCATTCCCTGAAGCGCAGTCCTGCACAGACCGTCTGTGGCCTACACAGACTGTCTCTGTCTGCAAGTTTAACATGAGGACTTTTTATTTTTTGAAAACAAATGTATTCATTTTGTTAGCAATAGTTTCTATCGTGGCATTCAGGGTCCTGAGGCGGGTTTGTTTACTTGTTTGTTGTTAAGTCTTTGACTTCATGGTCTGACATTTATACAACTCCCCAGAGCAAGGGCATCAGGCAGGTCACTTGTTTGCCATTTTTAATAAACACAAATAATTCCCTTTTTACCCTCAGCCCCATATTCCCTGGCTCATTAATTTAAGGCCCTTAAAATATTTTCTGGCAAATTAAATCAAAAGCTCAAACTATGTACTCCCCCGAGGAAAGTGTGCTTGCCCAAGTCCTGCAGGTCAGGTCAAAATCAGTTTCTGTCAAACAGCCTCACACCTCGAGTTATTATGAAACGAGGGGTTGGAAATTGGGGGCTGGGCTCCAGACTTGTCCCACTACAGTGGCCTGAACACAACCCGACTGCTTTCATTTGTGTCCTGGATTTTGTTTTTTGTTCCACTCACAGTGGAGAACAGTGAAAAAGTCAAAATAGATTTCTATTGGGAATTCATGAATGAAGCTGGCTCTGCAAATCCAGACAGTACAAATGTATCCAGAGCCAAGCCAGGAGGGCTTCCAGGCAGAGGTGTATGAGAGTGTGGACAAAACACATGCACACACATCTCTGGTTTTAAAGTCCTCCAGAGGACAGAGACTTCCTAGTCACTGCAGGATTTTACCACTGAGTCTCCATGATAAGATGCAGGGGTTAGAAGATTTATCAACTTGTTGTCTATTGAACATCAGTTAGATAACAGAGGTCAGGAAATGAAGTAGAATTTGATGTATTAGCTAGGAAGCAGCAAAGGAAGCCAGACTTGTGTTTTATTTGTTATTATTTCCCTAATATCCTCAATTATGTGGCTCCCACCAGAAGAGTTGATCTGCTTTGCATATAATGGTGTTGCCCCCGCTGGTTCTGGTCCCGAGGAAACTGGCAGTGAATCCCCTGCCCAGGGCATCAGGAATAATATCTGCTTCTCTCGTTCCTTGTCCCCAGGCCTGTTCCAGGCTCTCTATCTTCTCTGCTACACATCCACAACAGACAGAGACAGCCCATGCCAGCCTCCATGCCCGGGACCCTGCCCAACCCTACGATGCCGGGATCTTCTGCTGTCCTGATGCCAGTAAGTGCTCCTCACTTCCTCCCAGTCTTGCCCCATTTGAAAAAGGAAGGGAAACTGAGCTTCTGGCTGCCTGGGGAGAAAGTGGCCGCTGGATAGAGAGCTGAGCTGTGTGCAAGTGGCTTTGAGGGTCTGCTTGTCCGTCCCAAGCGTCTTGCTGGCTTTCCTGTTCCTCAGTGCTTCCCTGGTGAGGCACAGGCTCACCTCCCTACTGGTGACAAGTGACCTTGCCACAGCCAGGGAACGGGATTTGTTCAGAGACATGTTTTATGACTACTCCACAGTCTAACTTGGGCTATTTACAGAGGGTCCTTAAACTGACAGCGAGTGGTCTGCCGGGGCTCAGAGTAACAATAATGCCAACAATAACGATGGTGCTACATATAATTCTAACATGTAGTCATGCATGCCATGCTCTCTTAATTATTCTCACAGCATTTGTTGAGTGCTTCTCATGTGCTAGTTATCTCTAGGCACTTTATCAACACATGAAACAATCCTAGGAGGTAGGTACTAATCCTTCCCCATTTTTTGAATGAGTGAAGGTACCTTGCTTGTCTGAGAAACAGAGCAGCTGAGTTTTGAACCCAGGCATTCTTGCTCCAGAGCTCACTCTTAACATCTACACGATATGTATGTTCCCTCCATTCTCACAACAATCCTATGAGGTATGCACTGTTCTTATCCCCATTTTATAGATGAGGAAACCGAATAACTTGGCTAAGATCACAGAGCCAGTAGGTGATGGAGTTAGGATTGAAATTCAGGTAGTCTGACTGCCACGTCTACACTCATCACCATTATATTTTCCTGCTCCTCTTTGAAAACAACAGATGGACATAGATGGGAGACACAGATTATTCCAGAGCGAACCATGCTCTCCTTCCGTGGGATCCTCTGCCTGTTCTTCTTCATCCTCCCTGGCATTCTGCATTGGTGGACATTTGGTGGCTGGTGTTAGTCACAGGGCCACAAGGATTCTCAAAAACCCTAGAGTGGTGTGACGATTCTATTAAAGCCCTCCCACACCGGTATCAGCAGTGCCTTGCAGAGTATTTTAAAGAATTGTCTACCTTTGTTATTTCATTTTGCTGTCACAGCAATCCTGTGGGAATGCTGACGCTCATTTTACAAATGTAAAGCTAATCGCCCAATGTCACGCAGCTTGTGAATGGAGAGTTGTGACTGGAACCCAAATCTAAACTCACACTGAGCAGCTCGGCTCTGGCAGGTTGAGCAGTTTGCTCATTTATCCGAGTGGGAAGAGAATGAGGAGGGCCTGGGGGCCTGGTGCCCCAGTTTAGAGAAAGGGACTTGCCCACTGCATATATCGGGTAGTTCAGGCTAGAAACAGTCTTTGCAAAATTGGGTCAGATGAGCTGGCTGACTTCACCTGTGTTCCTCAATGTAAACATCTTTCGATGAAACAAAACAGCACCAACAATGTCATTAACCCAGGTTTTATTCAACCCAACTAATTGCATGAAGACATCCACCATATGCCATCTCCATTTAGGCTCTAAATTCCTCTCAGAAAGGAATTAGTCTCCTCTCAGAAAGTTGATGCGTTGTTCAAAAAATATCACTGAGTGACCTTTCTTCCATTTGATTCAAGTGTGTACCAGTCTCAGGGACAAATGTGGGACACTTGGGTTGAAAGGGCCCAGAAAAAGGTACCTAGCACCTGTTTCCTGCCTCTCTTTGTTGGGTCGCATCACTTCATTGTACAATTTGACCTCCTGGTGATGCTTCAGAATAGAAACGAAGAATCATGTGCATGGTGCAGAGTCAGTGTAGATAGAAATCAGGGATGCTTCCTGCACAGGAGTTCCCAACCCCGTGTCAGGGACAGGTAGCAGCTGCCACGACAATAGTGTCAGTCCAGAGCAGTGATGCTTAGCCAGGGATGATTTGGCTTCCTGAGAACATTGGGCAGCATCTGGAAATACTGTGGATTGTCACAACTGGGGCGGGGGGATGGGGGAAGTGACTGGCATCTAGTGGGTGGAGGCCAGGGATGCTGTTAAATATTCTACAATGCACAGAACAGCCACCACAACAAATTATTATTTTGCTCAAATTGTAAATAGTGCTGAGGTTGAGAAATTGAGGTCGAAAGTGACATAGATGTAACTAACGGAAATTCATATAAAAGCTCTAAAAAAGTATACCCTAAAAGTTACAGGACCTAGAAATCTGGGTCTTTTCTTCCATGTTATCAAGTCACCAGCTCTGATGCTATAATGCTGGCATTTTGAGCATCATCTTCTAGAGTTCCTGCCACAGAAAACCACTATTTCCGGGTATAAAAAAGGTCTGTGTCTGCAGGTGCAGATGAGACCTTTAACTAATTGGTAGCATATGCTACTATGCCACACATTTCACAGAGCCTTGGGTCTGAAACAAAATGATGTGCTTGTTCATTCACTCATTCCACAAACTTTTGTTGAGCACTTTCTATGGGCCAACTACCATGGTAGATTCTAGGATGGGGTGAGGAACAAGGCAGGCATTGCCTTTAAGGAGCTCACTGGGTTGTGATATTCTATCTTCAAAGTTACATGCTTAAATAATTTGGGGATATGAACATCCATTTATTATTACAAAAGCCCCCTGAAGTGCCAGGTATCTTAGCTTCCGTTCTCCAGTGTATTTACAAGGAGAAAAAAAAAGCTAAAAAAAAAAAAGTGAGCCCTAATCGGTTTGGCTCAGTGGATAGAGCATCGGCCTGCAGACTGAAAGGTCCCAGTTTCCAGTCAAGGGCATGTACCTTGGTTGTGGGAAGATCCCTAGTAGGAAGTGTGCAGGAGGCAGCTGATCGATGTTTCTCTCTCATTGATGTTTCTAACTCTCTATCCCTCTCCCTTCCTCTCTGTAAAAAAATAAATAAAATATATATATTTTTAAAAAGGTGAATTCTTTAACCTGGATGTTTTACGGACAATGCAAAGCCTCCCCCATCTTCTGACCCCTTGTTCTAGTCAACTCCTCAAAGCCACAGGCTCGGTGCAGAGCCTTATTAGTGAGCACCGAAGAGTTGTTTTGAAGAGACTGCTCCTGACCCTATAATCATTGAGAGGGAAATATGCAATTCTTTTTTAGATAGAGAAGTCAGCCTGTTCTCAAAATTCTGTTTAATTTGTGAGTCACGGGGTAGAAATAGTCATAGACTATAATTTTTCCAAAAAGTGGGAAGCACGGTGGATTGGGGATCCAGATGCTGAAACCGGCTGCTCTGAGGTTTGTAGTGCATGAGGGCTAGCAGCATGGGAACATCTGACCGTCACCTGTACTTCCGGACGTTCCAAAGATCTCCTTGGGAAAACTGAGGGCAAAAACTGAGTTGGGCTTGATTTCTCTCTAGGAGAAGGTCATCTACTGGAAAAAGGGGTGAAATGCTACTTGACTGTCCTGTTCCCCAGCCTCTGGAAGTGGGAGTTATCAGTAATAAGCATTTTTCCAGAACAATCTTCATGATGAAAGGATTAGAGAACACACACACACACATACACACACACACACACGAATTAGAGTGCACAAATGTAGTTAATGGCACTGAACTGTACACTTAAAAATTGTTAAAATGGAAATTCTTATTTTACCATGATTTTTAAAAATTACCTTTTTAAAATCTTTTTTAAAATATATTTCTATTAATTTTTTTTTTTTTTAGAGAGAGAGGAAGAGAAAAGGAGAGAGAGAGAGAGAAGCATTGATGAGAGAGAACATCTATTGGCTGCCTCCTGCACACCCCTCACCAGGGATAGAGCCCGCAACCCAGACATGTGCCCTCACCAGGAATTGAACCACAACCTCTTGATGCATGGGTTGACACTCAACCACTGAGCCACACCAGCTGGGCTAAAAAAATAATTTGGGGTGATATGAGTTTAAATATTTTATTTTACTGAATTGGTAAAGCCTCAAAAGGTTTTGCAGGTGTGCTCTAGAACATCTAGGGAATTCTTTCAGTAGCTCCTTTTGGAACAGTTTGACATATCCACACACTGTTGATACAGATGAACTAATTCAGGCTAAGGTAAGGCTGGTGGTGTTGCAGTGAGGGGCGTGTCAACCAGGCATCCAGGAGAAGCTGAGCAGCACCTCTGCTAATCCACACATCAGTGTCATAGCCACGCCCTGCCCCAGGAGTGGGCACAACAGGAATTGCAGTCACAGAACCTCAACAATGGAAAGGACATTAAAGGGTCATTTAGTTCAACTATCGCTTTCAACTCTCCTCTGTGAGCTTTCCTTCAGTGAGAAGGAGCTCTGTATTTCCCAAAGACTACCTAGGCTAACTTTGAGCAGAAACCTGGTTCCCTAAAATTTCCGACCATTGTTTTCATTTCCATCTTTTAACAAATGGAAAAACTCTTGCATTGAAAATCCCCCTAGGAACGTCTCATTATTTTCTGTGATTTCAGTATAAAGTAGAGGTTGAGGCAAAAGTAGGTTTACAGTTCTTTGTATGGAAAATAATGCAATAATTAATAAATAATACAAGAATAAACTTTTTTTATGTACTCACAACTATAAATCTACTTTTGCCCAAACTTGTATATTTGCTTTATTTTGGTTCTCTGAAAGGGGCTAATTTTCTGCTAAACAGAAAATATTCATCAGACACATTCTCCCATGACTGAAATAGAGATCTTGCTATATTTACTTTTTAGCAGGAACACCCTGGAGACAAAAATGCCAGAATTTAATGCAGCTCTTTGAATGATACTGATACTACACACCATAGCGGGTTAGCAGGACAATGTGGGATTGGTGGATCATGTCATCAAAACCCTCCACTGCCTTCTTCTCCTACCCACAGGCCCGGTCCCACCCTGAGGCCTGAGACTGCAGCTGTGTAGTCATGAGGAGGTTAACGGGGAGGAAGACATGTGCTGGAGGCAGAGGATCAAATACCTGGCTGGGTCCTTTCAGTTGTGTTTATGAGCAAGAACGACAGGCAGACCCACCAGAGATGCTTTCAAAATTAATTTTATTTTTTCTTATTGCTAAAATGATTCATGTTTCTGTATGAAATTTAGGGATGGCGGGAAAAACCACAGATAACCTGAGATAACCATTTGGTATATTATATATCCTTCCAGCATTTTTCTATGCATATGTTATTCTTCATATCTATAAAAATCAGTATAATTCGTGGCAGTTGGAGGGTTTGCAAAAGTGAAAATATTCCATACTTTTGTTTGGAAATGATCTAATGACAAGGTAGTTCTGTTTGGCTTGGGGCATCTTCTATAGAAGGTGTAGCTTTGGGTGATTCTTTGATGTGGTTGGGTTCAAGGCTCAGGAGTGCATTGCTTACCCTTCACCAAACCACAGACTTTCTCCGCAGTTATTCAAAGAAACTAGACACGATTCATTTGAAAGAAAAATGCAGCTTTGTCTAAGGCCTAGACGGCCTCCTCAGCCTCTTGACTCTGTTGCTTTCCTTTGTCTTAGATGGAGAGACAAATGTCAGTGAACTCCAACCTCCTGGGAATGCAGGGTCCAAATCTCAGCAACCCCTGTGCTTCTCCCCAAGTCCAGCCGATGCACTCCGAAGCCAAAATGGTAAATAACACGTATAATCACCCTTTTGTTATTGCATGATGTTTTTCTTTTGATTCTTACTCTGGCTTCCACATTTCAGTCAAGTCAGGTAGACGGCTCCGTCTTTGTTGTGGTAAATAGGTCTTTCTGTGCAAAGGTTGTGTGCAGAGCTTGGCTCTTTCTTGGAGGGTGTTAGTTACTGAACCTGGAAGTAGATGATCATGTGTTGAGCATTAGATCAGCGTGTGGGCTTAGTGAAAGAGATATGGAGAAGTTTGGGGGGATCCATAGCAGTTAAGTGGGATACACCTAAGTATGTGTGTATTTACTCATAACCTGAAATTAAAACTAATCCCGTGTTTCTCTTCTTCAAGGTGGTAACAGTTTCAGTGCCTCTCACCCTGTCCCCATACCCATTTATCCATGCATGTTATTTCTAAGCACACACTATGATGGGAATATTTTGCATTTTTTGTTATAGTTGTCAGATGTGACGTTGATTGGAGAGGATCAGTGCAGAGTAACTGAAGCACATGATTTCAGGTGACAGCCTTCAGTGACTTTTAACATATGAGACTTATGTGCAGTAAGGTCAGTCTTTCCAATCCCAGTGCTAGATTCATGCATTTATGTTCTAAATATTAATAAAAAGCAACGCATGTTCAACTTGGCAATATAAAGTAAATTTGCTGGTTTTGTCTAGTGAAGTTGCTTGAAGTAGGTCATTCAACCCTTGTTCAAATTTTAACACCACAATTAGTAAGCTATCCGATGACAATAAAAGGTTTGACTATCTCTTGCTAATGGGTCCTTTTGTGAGAAGTTGGAGATTTATTTGGTTTGCTGACTGACAGCGTTAGGGACCTGGTTTGAGGCTGGTATGAGGATGCTCTTGACAGTTCTGAAAATTAGCTATCAAAACCCAGTGAGTTCATTTTCAATGGCAGCAAGTTTTTTGGTTTTTTTTAAATGTCTTCTTCGGTCATTTTCTCTTGGAAACTTCACTCATTTGACTTGCAGCTTCTTGACCCAAGGAAGCGATGGAACTCCCAGTGTTGGCTACCTCCGGCAAATAAAATCTGTGGTCAAGAAGTTCTCTTTGCTGTGCCACAGTCCATGTGACATGCCAAATGGCACCGGCATCTTCAGCAAAGCTCGTTAAATCTTTTTGGAATCGGCAAATATTTTTTCAACTCAAGCCCTGCAGAGCCAAACCAAATACTTGCTGGCAGAGTATAGTTCAAACTGGCATCAGTTTTGGAGACCAGAGTAATGCCATTTACTTTTTTTTTTTTTAAGGAAAATAAAAAATGAACTGTGAAGGTACTTAAGAAAAAGTTAGGTTATTCATGTGTATGAAGATGTGTTCTGGGTCTGAGCATCCTACGCCCCTCCCGCAGCTGGATTATTTCTGAATCTTCTTGTTTGGTTCAGGTCTGAATGCTTTTAGAGGGACCTCCCAGACAAACTTGAGGTGGATTCTCAAACATAAGTCCAAACCAAATTTCCCTGCCAATTGATTTTCACTGGGTTTTATGCTACCACTTGACTCAAAGTGTCCTGCCCTTTTCCTTGCTGGCAAAAAAGTAAAATGCTTCCAAAGGGAGTACGGGCTTGTGATTACTTATGCATATGAAATAAAAGCATATGGTATGGCAAATTAATAGTGATAGTATCAGCTGGCGACAAAGGGAATTGGTCTGTACTTATAAAAATAGTGTTACCCCACAAATGTTTGTACAGTTTAATTTACTGAGCAAGCGCACTCCTCTGGTGATTCACATTCTAAGTGAATAAATATTTCCAGATCCATGATATTTAGGCAAATGAATTCTCTGATGGAGTTGGGGGCTTAGGGAACACAGCTATTCTCTCTACCCCAAGTTCCATGCCTAATCCCATTATTGCCAATATGTTAACCCAGGGGGAAATGGTAGCATTTGCCACTTTTATATTGGAAGAATAGCATTTACTTAGTAGCTTGCAAAATTGTTAAGTAAGTGACTTCTAATATATTACTCAGCATCTCTATTCTTATTCTGCCTGCATTATTCACTGGTGAAACCAGTGCTTGCCATCTACTAACATTACAGTATTTTCTAGCAGCTTTGGTTACTTAGATGAAAGCTTTTATGGAAAACAAAGTAGTGAAGAAAAAAAAATCGATGATTTTCATGTCAGCCAGAGCCTCCCCAGGTTTCTCAGAACTATAGGCTTTGTTGTTCTATGCCTAATTTTCTTCCTGTGTAAGACTGGAATGAATTCCAGATTTCAGCTAAGACTCTTGTTTCACTGTTTTCAAGGACTTTTCCAAAGGTCACACATGGGCTATTTTGATGAATGCACTCTGGGGGGCAGGGGGGTGTTTTTGGAGCACAGGAGAGAAACCAGAGAGGCTTCTCCCACACCCAGCACTACAGATCTATTCTGCTGGGGACAGTGGTGTTCATTTCGCACTCCTTGTTGGCCACTGACAAAAGCCATCATCCTGAATCTCTGGTGAAACTTGGAGGTTCTGGAGGTAGACAAGAGCTTAAGACGGCTTTGTTTTAAATGCACAAGTTTGCTAGAAGCTATCTGGCTAGTGATTGCTTAATAGAATACAGCCACTCTCCTTGCCCCAAATCGGTCATTTCCATTGTGGGAGAGCAAAATCGGTGTCCCCAGTAATCTGGAAATCCTAAATCAAGAAACATACATCTCCTTCTTTTGACTAATGTACATTAGTACCAAGCAGTGACTTCAGTGTACTGTAGCCACATCTGTGCTGGTCATATCATAATTCTAGCAGATTATAATTTAGTTTTATGGATTGTTGTTCAGAAGAATTAAGCCAACTGACATATGGCTTCATAATTACACAAGTGGATCCATGCATATTGGACTTTGTTTGGGGGTCAGAACAAATTCAAATTTGTGAGTGCCTTCTATCTTTCCAACCACCCAAAACAGCAGGTTCTTCCTCCCAGGTTCCTGGGATCAGTGAGTGTCTGCTGGAAAGGAAATTCACATGATACCTCGTGGACATTTTGAACACCCAAAGAGGAAAGTGAGGGAGAGAGGGAGGTACACATAGAGAAATGAAAAAGGAAAAGAAGGAAACATGGGTGCTATCCCCATTTTACAGGTGGGCTAGCTGAGGCTCCATGCAGTTAAAAACTGGCCCACAACACATCACTTAGCAAAGGCTAATGTCTCGGACTCTAATGGCAAAGCTTTTCAACACATTTATCCTTTAGACAAAAATGTCATAAAGCTTCCAGATATCAGTAACCAACAGATTAAATCACATTCTTTAGGGTTAATTTATATTTATATACAAACTAGAGGCCCGGTGCATGAAAATTCGTGCACTGAAGGGGGTTCCTCAGCCCAGCCTGCCCCCTCTCACAATCCGGGAGCCCTCAGGGGATGTCCTACTGATGGCTTAGGCCCCCTCCCCACAGGGAACGGACCTAAGCCACAGTCTGGCCTCCCTCTGCAGGAGGCAACCAGGTGATCAGGGGAAGGCACTGCCCCCATCACCCTGCTGCTGCTGCCACTGCCAGCTGCTGCAGCTGCTGGCCCCCCTTGGCCCTCGCAGCTACTGTGGCTTTGTCTGGAAGGACGTCTGAAAGACATCCGATCTATCCAGTCTAATTAGCATATTACCCTTTTATTAGTATAGATGGGAGACACGGATGGCAAGGATAGTGCAGGCTAGCAGATAACCTGGAAAGGATGAGGAGCAGTTGGTGATGTGGAACTTCCCCCTTGGTTAAAACAGAGCTCTGTGGCCTCACTAACTGGTCTAGCTTTTTTTCTTTTTTCTCCAAACACGTTTTTGTTTGTTTGTTAATCCTCACCTGAGGATATTTTTTCCATTGATTTTAGAGAGAGTGAAAGGTAGGGGATTAGACAAAGAAAAACATCAATATGAGAGAGACTCATCAATTGGTTGCCTCCCGCATGCACCCCTACCAGGGCCAGGGATCAAGTCTGCAACTGAGGTATATGCCGTTAATCCGAATCAAACCTGTGACTCTTCAGTCCTAGGGCTGACACTCTATCCACTGAGCCAAACTGGCCAGGGCACCAAACACATTTTATCTTGATGTTTCTTGTTTTCCACTTGACTGATTAGAAACTCTTTGAAGGTAATTCCTGCATCATGTAAGCTCCATGTACTGAGAAAGGCCCTATGAATGAAAACTGAACTTAATTGAGTTGAGTTGGATTTAAATTATGGGAAAGAACCAAACCCTAAACATGGAAATAGGGTAGGATAGAGTGGGTAGGGAGCAAGGGTGGAACTGAGAAGGAGAGAGTCAAAGTAGATAAACGCTAAGTTAAGTAATTAGTAGGTAAAGAGTAGCTGACACCCAGCCTGCGTGGGTCAGTGGTTGAGCGTTGATCTACGAGCCGGAGGTCATGATTCTATTCTCGGTCAGGGTACATGCCTAAGTTGTGGGCTCGATCCCCTTAGGCAGCAGATCGAGGATTCTCTCTTATCATTGATGTTTCTGTCTCTTTTCCTCCTGAAATCAATAAAAAAATATTTTTAAAAAGAGTAGCTGACTACATTTGTTTTCTTTGAAAGATATCTAGAAACAGCATATTATTTCCTTGAGAGAAAAGCAATATGTCTGTTTCTTAGAAAATAGACATTGAAATATCATTGCCCTCCTAGGAACTGAGAGCAATCGATGTGCTGTTTCTTCCATTGTGATGGACTGGTTGTCCTGTATTTTGGTCATCGACTGTCAATACTTCATTCACAGCTAGGTTTACAGTTCATTGAATGCATACATAAATATATGTATTAATGACTAAATGAAAGAAACCCGAAAGATTGGAGAGTCAGGGATTTATTTAAAATCTTCTTTTATTCTTAATTGTTTAATGTATTACATAAGTCTCCTTTTCCCCCCATTGACCTCTCCCCGGCCACCCCCAACCCCCAGTACATTCCCTCATCTCTCCCCCCCCCAGCCCCCCACTCCCATCTGTGTCCATTGGTTATGCTCATATGCGTGCATATAAGTCCTTTGGTTGATCTCTTACCCCCTCACCCCCCACCTTTCCTCATAGGTTGCACAGTATATTCAAGAGTCAGGGATTTTTAAAGATGGAGGTTACTTAGTAAAGACGTTGCTCAAATTCTTTATTTTACAAGTGAGGATACCAAAGCCTGGTAAAGACTTAGGGAGATCAGGTCATCATTTAAACACAGGCTGAGCTCCCAACTCAGATCTTCATTCTTCTACCCAGATTTGTGCTTTTCCCAAATCAGCTGTACTGATAAATTATTGACAGCACTTTTTTTCTTGGCTCTGGTTTCCTCCTGGCAGATTGGCAGACAAGAACTGGGGTGGTAGAGTGAGCAATCATGGTTAAATCTCCACTTTGTTTTGAATGTCAACCTGGGTGTGTTTGTGTTTGCCTTTCCCCTCCCTAATTATCGGGCTGGATAACTGTTTGCCGACAGTGCCCCGTGGCCACCCACTGTCCCACAGATAAATCACAGAGAAGCCAGGCTCCACATGGAGTTGCCTGGAAAGCTTATACACATGAAAAGACAGTCTCCAGGTAACATCTCTCTGACGCGCTTGAGAAATGCACTTCTTCAATTTGCCTATTTGCTTTAAGCATCTCAGCTTCACTTCCTAAAAGTGCAGGAATAAAAAAAGAGGTGAATGAATAGGCTGTCTGCTTCTCAGAAGCTTGTGATGAGGCAGGAAATGCTGTGGACTTTAAAGAAGCTGTCGTTAACATTTGCATTGTGCCAGCAGCCATGTGTCCCTAGAGCCAGTGATCAAAACACAATGACGGGCTGACCCGAGGTGACCATTTTGTTCCAGAATTTTCCTACCTCACTACTGTGAAAAACCACTGTCCAATATGCAGATAAGTAGGGATTATGGAAGATTCCATGGCAATAGCAACAAAAATCTATGTTCTCAATAATATATACCATGGGTTTCATTTTTAAAGGCAACTTCCCTTCTTAAAACACTATGGCAGGAAATAGTAATTGTTAATATTAATCAAATACTTGCATAGGTGGCAGAAACTGTGTAAAGCATCTTGCAATATATTATCTTACTTAATCCTCAATAAGCCAGTGACAGAGACACTATTCTTAATCTCATTTTACAAATGAATAAGCTGAGAGGTTGGGTAATTTGGGAAGAAAATAGAAGCTGATGAAATATAGTGCTGCACCGTGACCCCAGGCACAGGGCCCTTGGCCCTGGCCCTAAACCACAATATTTGTCAGCAATGGGGAGGATCATCCTATGAGTATATATTAGTAGAGCACTTTCCAAATCGCAAAGCACTTGCACATGCATTGTCTCATTTGAGCCTCACAGCAGCCCAGGAAGGTTGCTCATTTTAAAGACACAGAGAGGTTAGGTGACGTTTCCAGCATCATCCAGTGGCATAACCAGGCCCTGAGCCCAAGTCTTCTTTGATTGCCGCTCCCCTGTTTTTATATCATGCTGTCCCTGGCGTCCCCATGGTAATTTACTTTGAATAAAAGCAGGTTCTGAGCTTCAAATTAATAGCCCAGGCCCAGCCATCTATGAGCTTGTACCTATTAGATTCTCTAGTCCTTACAGTTAAACACTAGACAGAGGCCGATCCATATTTCTGTCTGGCCAAGACAGGTGCTGAGTTTGAGCTTAGCTATTGAGGAACTAAAGCCACAACACTTCTCCGAACCTTGCGTATGCCATTGCCACTTGGCCCATTTAAACTGTAGAATGTTTAATGTAGAATTATGCTGTGCCACTTTTTAATAAAATGTAAATGGTTATCTTATGAGATCATTAACCAGAGGTAGAAGCTGTTTGTTTATATTTCTATAGGACAGAATCAATTTCTACAGAATTTATATTCCATGTGTGGATCAGAACCCCAAATACACATGATTATACATTTAATATATATTTTTTGAAAATGAGAATTTAAGGTTATCAATTGCCCAAGAATCACCAAATTCCAAAGGTGATTAATAGGCAGGAAAGAAATTTGGGGATTATTTTAGCAAAACCTTTTCCTTTGAGATACAAAGGCCTGAAGCTCAAGTTAATAATGTCTCCAAGGTCACGTGGTTAATTAACAGAAGAAGTGGAATTAGAACCCAGATTCTGGGTTTCAGGTTTATGGAACTTCATTCTCCATGTGCTAGTTAGAAGTTGATCAGAAGGTCATCTGTTAGTTGCTGTGATAGTGAGCTTTCTAAAGGAGGTGCTTCCGGAAGTGTTTTTCTGCAGTTTGATTATTGAGGTACAAAGTACCTGGGGTAGAAGTGGCTCAATCAGCTTTTTCCCCCTTTGACATCAGCTGGGAATTGAAACTATCATGATTGCCCAAAGAAATGGACTCAATTTTCTATCATTTTTCCTGAGACTCGGGGGTGTTGACATGAGACTACTAAGCTAGTCTTATTCGTCATCCAGAGTGTGGGTCCATGCTGACCATTTTATCTCTGGGCACCTGGCATAAGCTGCCTTGATTTTGTCTGCCACCAGGCAAAACTAAACTCCCCATGTCTCATCGCTGGTTATTTGGGGGCAGCATGGGTCTTACATGGGTTTTTGGAGATCTGTGCTGGGCTGTGTGGAGTGGTGACTGAGCCCGCTGCTCACACACACCCGGGTATTGACATGTCCCTTGCCATTGGGGGTCTTTCTCTTGGCTGTTCCCGCTCCACCCACATCAGTGGCTCCTCGTATGCACATTTAGACATTCTCCAAGGACTCATTGTCTTCCCAGTTTTATTCCTTTCTCTTTCAGCCAGTATCCGCCCTGTTTTGGTAACCATGGCAACAGGTGAAATACAATCCCAATATTTGCTCACTGCCTCTGTCATCCAGCCCAGCACGCGCATTGCCGTGTCTTGTTTTTGTGTTTGTTTAATGTTCCCAAGCCTGAAGTCAGATGCATTTGGGCAAGGACACTGCACACGGTCTGGTTCAGAACAGCCTGTCAGACAGTTTTCAGGCGCGTCTCCTCCATGTGTTTATGTACGTGTGTGCGTGTGTGTGTCCCTGTCTGCTTTGGAACACTGTGCAAATAAGTTCAGCTTGTGTCAGAAAAGGCGGGAGGCAGGTGGGGGGAGAGAAACTTCACAAATCTAGTTACAGGGAAATTCTACTTTGGAGAGAGATATTTCAGTCCTTTTCTTGGAATTTATGTAGCTTACACTTTCCAAGATTTTTGCCAGCACAACTAATAATGCAAATTTGCTTTGCACTTGGGGATGATGGTTCTGCCTTGATTTGGGTTTTCATGTGGGAAATAGAGAAGATCTGTCAGAAAATGTGTGCCTTGAGAGGGTGAAAGATGGGGCAGATAGAAGAGGAAAGTGTTCCTAAAGATTTGGATCTTTTTTCCTTAAAAAATAAAAGGGAGAATCCAGTCTTCAAGTCCAAAACAAACAAAGAATTCCCCCCCGCCCCCTCATAGTATCCTTATAACATTGTCTTTTTTTTTTATCCCATGTTAGTTTAAAAAGGTAGGTTGTGCATTAGTCTGAAAAAGATAAATCATTCATTAGATTCTCAAATTAGTTAAGTCCCACACAATAAAAGTAAACATCAAGCATTTTTATTTTGAAACAATATTTGCAATCATCAGAAAAGATGTGTTAAGGAAGACAAGATTGTCACCCACTGTGTCCTTGGATCCTAGAGATTAAAAGTGCAACCTGAGAGGCAAGGCGGTAACCTGATTTCAGTAGGGAGCCAGGCTCTGAATTCAAGAGCAAGCAGGAGCACTCTTGGGTAGAATTTCAGAGTTGGCAAGCACTTCGCTTGCACCCTTTTCTGGAACGTCCCCTTCCCTTCTGGCAACTCCACATGGGAATGTGCCCATGTTTCCAGGGTACGTGAGGCTTCAGTCTGGTCCTGTGTCACTTCCAGGCTCTGCTACTCTACTCAGCTCGCACACCATGGTCGCTCTCCGAGAGCCTCCCGGGAGCCCGGCATCTCCCTGAGAGCCTCCTGCGCTCTCTGGCTGCCTTGCCTACATATCTGATTTCCTTTGCCTCTGCAGACTGCACTCCTTTTTTTCAAGACTCAGCTCCAAGGGCACCTTTCCTCTGAAGTCTTCTCACCTTCCTCAGGTAGACAGGAGCCATGCCTCCTGCTAGGTCGGGCTCCATGTGCACCTTATTTACCTCTTCCTTGGCTCTGTATTACATGTGACTGTGTACCTGCCTCACTGCTAGCCTGGGAAGCCCTTGAGAACAGAAGACGGTTTGATTCAGTTCTATGTTCCCACTTTGGTTCTCTCCAGCACTTTTATGCACCTGATTAATGCTTGTTGATGGAATGAAGGAAGGAAAGCCTGATAAATTCATTTAGATGCAGATGTTACTTAATATGTCACTTCATACTGTGGGCTTTTGTTTTCTTTTGAAGTTCCAGGGGTAAGGTAGAACCTAAATCAGAGGATTGACTCACCAATGGTAGAATTTCAGGACCCATGACAAGTGGGTGGGCAAGAGATATTTGAGCAGGTGAGAATCCTTCCCACAATTTCCCATAACCCTGTATTGGTACGGGGAGACTCCGCCAGCCTCAGCCAAGTGCAGCTCTGCAGAGAAGCCCTGCCTGAGGCCTCTGGGCCCCTGGGGCAGCACCACCTGAAGACGAAATGGTTTGATATCAAGGTGCTTTGATTCTTCAATATTGAAATCCTTTGGTGCAGGCCCAAGACTTTACTAGTAATACTTTTTAAAACCTACATAAATTCAGAATTCCAGTGTAGTTTCAGTTCAAAATTACTACACAGTTGACCCTTGAACAAGGCAAGGGGCAGGGCTACCTGCATGCAGTTAAAAATTCGCACACAACGAAGTTGGCCCTCCACAGAGGTGGATTCTAAACTGCAATGGAGAATACGGTTTTCGAACAGGGGTTAGTTGAACTCCTGGATGCAAAACCCAGGGATATGGAGGGTTGACTATATTTATTGAAAAAATGTTGGATATAAGTGGGTCCACACAATTCAAACTTGTGTTGTTCAAGGATCAAATGTGTAGTGGCAAACTCTGGGGGGAATATGTTAAAATGAAAATAGCCTTTGTCTTTTTTTCCTGCTTATATATGTAATATATCAAAATTAGGTTTTTATTAAATGTATATAAAATTTTATTTTTAAAAATTTTATGTGATATAATGAAAATTTTTCCATATCAAGTATGTTTTAAAAACATTTTAATAATTGTATAATATATCCTATGAGTGTCATAAAATTTAACTGTTTCTTATTTACATTTCTTAATATTTATATTTTCCCTACTAACAATAACCCATTGATTATAAAAATAAACAAAAAAACTAATCTGAAATTATATTATATCTTTGATTATTTCCTTTAGAATAGATTCCCAAAATTAGAATTACCAGTTCAAAAGGAATCAACATTTTAAAGACTTTGTATAAACACTGTAAATTTCTTT
>NW_006383016.1:1076856-1083629 GCF_000327345.1 Myotis davidii | reverse complement strand
GCTTGTAATATCAAAGAAAATCTATCTTGTAGCATTTTCAGAAGTATTAAGATCATTTTTAACAAAGTCTTTGCTAGTTTTTGTTTGCATTTCTTACATTGTGGGTAATGAGGACATTTTTTTCTATGTTTCTTGGCCACTTAATTTTTTTCTTTGATATATTTCTGTACTTCAAGGCAGTTTTTCTTAATTGGAGTTAGTACAGGAATCCGGGGGGGGTGGAGTGGGGGGGGAATGATAACAGCAGGTTGTCCCCTCTACTGCATTTTTCAAATTCTTATTAATTAGCTGGCTTTACTACCTTACTTTACTAATGATATGCTTCTGAGACTAATGCATATGGTAATATGATTTCAATTTTTAGTATTTTGTTTACATGACTTTTACATAGACGCTTAGTGTTGTGAGGTGTGTTTGTTTTTTCAAATCTTCTTAAGCTTTCTGAATTTTATAGCTATTCAACTTATTTATTTCAAAATATTAGCTTCTCTAGGAATACAAATACGGCTGTTCCGCATTTTCTGTGTTTATCTAACCCAGCCTTTGTTTATTTAAATAGATAGCTGAGTATCTTAAATAAACTGCAGATATGGTTGTGTCTTTCACAACTGCCTGAGGTAGGGTTTATATGGATCCTACTCTTATACCATTTATGAGAAATCAACCTTTGACTACTTTTATGTCAACAGTCACTATGTAAGTATATTGACTTATATTGATCAATCTTGTCACTACTGGTGGTTAAATGTGGCTGAGTCCATTCTCAAGCAAGGAAGTTAAACAGGAAATATAAAACAGCTCAAGTCCCATGAGGTGACGTTGTTGTTAACATACTGTTGAGTCGCTTCTGACTCCTGACGACCCAACGCATAACTGATGTCCACAGTGTCCTGTTTTTAACAGCCCAGCTCAGCTCCTGCGGACTCACGCCTATGGCTTCTTTCATGAAGTCAATCCGTCTCATATTTGGTCTGCCAGTTTCCCCGCTGCCTTCTGTTTTCCCCAGCTCTATTGTCTTCTCCAAAGAACCCTGCCTTCTCATGATATGCCATGAATGGGGTATTATTTTAAGGTTCAGTGAGCCTTCTGTTAACTGTAACCTCCTTACTAATACCTAGGCTCCCTGAGGGGAGGAATCTGAATCCCAACACCCAGTAGGCACTGGAATATCTCTTTGCCAAATGAATGGATATGAGTAATTAATTATATGATAATATCAAACATGCATTGAGTGCAGATCATGGGCCATGGTGCCCCTGTGATTTCCATGCAGTGAAGATGCAGTGAAGAACTGCACATACAGGTACTTAGGCATTTGGAGATGTTATTTATTTAATCCTCACAACTGTCCTGTGAAGTCAGTATCCCTGTTTTTATAGGCAAATAAACTGATATACAGAGGACAGTGTCCAAGATCGCTCAGCCAGCAAATGGCAGGCTGCCGATTTGAATCCAGCTCTGGGATCTGACCCTTCCATGCTGGGTCTTTGCTGTGGCAACCTGGAAACAGCATGCTGCCTGGATTCTAGCAGGGGTGGAAGCGTGGCAGCAGTGACAGTTGGCAAATATTTACTGGTATCGTTAGCATCCATTCTACACCATGCCTCCTTTTTATTAAACAGTAGGCCCCTGACATTCCTGAGGGCTCTGTCTGGCATTGTTGTGAATCCCCAAACCTGCACATCATTTCCCTGCACCCAGAGAAACCGAGAAACAAACTGCAATCCTGACTCTGGACAGAGGGCCAGATTGAGCGTCAGGTTTCCTTCCACAGCTGAGTAGCAAATATAGTTCAAATCTACGCCCAGCAGAAGTTCAAATCCCACTAGATCATGAACTTTGAGGGTTATTTTTTAATAATTAGAAACCTTTACTATTAAATTGGAAAATACCACATCTCTGTGTATTTAACAATAATGTTAATAATGACTGCTAACTCACATTTTAAGACTTACCAAATGTTTTCATATCTTTCACCTAGACTATCAGGTTAACTTCTTATGGGAGCCATAGCTGTCAACTGGAATTAAGAATAAGGTGGGGTGTTTTGTTTTGTTTTGTTTTGTTCTTTTTTGAAATTTGAATTTATTGGGGTAACATTGGTTAATAAAATTATATAGGTTTCAGGGTTACAATTCCATAGTACATCATCTGTATATTGTATTGTGTGTTCACCACTCCAAGTCATGTCTGGTGAGGGAAGGAGTCTTTTGTTCTTTTGAGAAGCAGAATAAAGCATTGATTGAGAACAGAGACCCGAGAAGTAGGCTTCCTAACTGCATGACCTGGTTGCTTAGCCTCTCTGTTCCTCCTTTTCTCATCCATAAAATATAAAATGGGGATAATGGTAGGGCCTCTCTTAAAGAGTTATTTTGAGATTAAATGAGGCAATCATAGGGAAACCATTTGGCATAGTACTTGGCGCTCTCTGTATATTTTGAAAAACTTGATCCTGCCCTGGCTGGTGTGTTCAATGGTTAGAATGTCACCTCCACAGACCAAAGGGTCACAGGTTCAATTCCCAGTCAAGGTCACATACCTAGGTTGCAGGTTTGATCCCTGGCCCCAGTTGGGGCTGGTACAGGAGGCAACCATTTGATGTCTCTTTCTCATATCAGTGTTTCTCTCTCTTTCTCTCTCCCTTTCCCTCACCCTCCCTCCCTTCCATTCTCTCTTTTAAAAAAGTAAAATTTTCCTGCTTTATAGTATACTTCTCTCTCTTTTATTGGTTTAACTCGTGATGTTTAAGACATATTTGTATGGATGTAATGTGCAGCATAGGGAATGTAGTAAATAACATTGTAATAACTTTGTGTGGTGACAGATGGTTACTAGACTTATAGTGGTGATCACGTAATGTATTTAAAAGTCGAACCACTATGTTGTACACCTAAAACTAATAAAACATTAGAGCAACTATGCTTCAGTTTAAAAGAACACACTTGTACAAAGTTCATAGTCTCATAGAAGAGAAAACGGAGACTAAGAGAGGTTAAGTACCTCACCTTTGATCATTCAGCAAAGTTGTAGTGAACTCAGTTTTAGAATCCAACTCCTACTTTTGATTAATGTACTGGATTCCTGTGCTCTTTATAGAGACTTGGATATAGAAACCCAGGGGAGTCATACAGCTGTTGCTTTGAATTCACCAATTCATTGAAATACATAAAAATAAAAATGACTTTTAAAAAGTTTTTAAGTGATTCAAAACTTATCTTAAAAAATAGAGTTCAGTGTAGCATATTTTAGAATTTCAAATACTTGTTATTGTTTTACAGTTAGTTCATAAACATAAATATGAAAACATTTTATAACATTAAGTGTTTTAATGTTAAAAATTAGGGCTAAAATTACACAAAAGACCAAAGGCTCACCAAGAAATATATATTAAATTCCATTGCCTAAAATAGACTTTTACTATGTCTGTACAAATTGCTTTAAATTATACAAATATTTGGACTATGTCTGGCCATAAGACTCAACTATGTACCCTAAAATGACACAAGCAGTACCATGCCAACATTTGGCATTTATTTTTTTCCAAAACACCCAGGACCATTATTCGTTTCAATGAGACCTTCCCTTATGCTCTGTAAGTGGGCTTGGAAGAAATGCTAGTGAAGGAGGAAAAGGGCTCCGCAGGACCTTGGATGGGGGTGGTTGTCTCTGGGACACGGTAAAGAAGGCTCATTGCCAACATACCCTTTGGAACAACCATACCCGTGATAACAGAGTGTGAAGACCTAATTATTTTCAAATCTGATGAATGAGTTCAGCTGTTCTGTAGACCAGTATGGGGTATGTGAGAACATGGGATCACAGCAAAAGCATGTTTATCTCACTCCATCATTGCAGCGAACTTTATCTCCTGGGAATTTTCTTAAAGAGCAAGTCTGGACAGAGTCATGGCTTGATGACCAGGGGACTATAAGGGAGTTGTTGCTCACTTCCAGTTATGCAAAGATAGGGCCTACATTTGTAAGGAGAGATAAGCTAAAGAGCTGTGCATGCGCCTTAGACAAAGCTAATTTGTCACATAGTCACCATTAATCTGTTAGTTCCCAATTGCTTGGTTCTAAGAGATCTGGTGTGTAGATTTATTACATATGAAGAAATGCCTCTACCAGTCCACTGAACCATTATTTCATTTATTCATCCTTTCACTCAGAAACTCTTTATTGAGCATCTCTAAAATATTATACTTGGTTTTGGGGGATGAAACTGTGCAGAACACAAGCCTTTAGGAACTTACAGTCCAATGAGGGAATCAGATAAATAAAAGTGTTGTGATAAATACAAACACAAAGTATGTGCCTAATCTGCTTTCATAAGGTGATGCTGACGAGACCTCCCTGTGGCCAGTTCAATTTTAATTCATCCACATAAAATGCAATTTAAAATTCATCTCTGAGTTGCACCTGCACATTCTGAGTGCTCAATAGCCACATGGGGCCAGTGACTACCATATTGGACAGCAAAAACAAGAAACATTTTCATCATCACAGAAATTTCTATTCAACAGCAGCTTGGAAGGATGAGAAGGGGTGGCTTTTCATGGAGTGAGTGGAAAACCTGGAGATGCTGCAGGGGTGGGGGGAGGGATTTGCTTAATAATGTATTATTAAAATTCATATTTGTATGTATGTATTCAAGCAGCATGTGTTGTTTATGCTACAGCTGTGGATTTTGCAAAGATGTTTTAAGACATAGTATCAGCCTCTAAGTAACTTACGTTTATATGGGCAAGGTAGGAGTTATAAAAAACTACCAAGAAATTATATTTTGAGTGTGGAGGAGAGCCTGATTATTGGGTGTTGGGAAGAGAATTGTAGGATCAGGCCAGTCTTTAGACTTCATGAAATTGTTGCTTTTGATCTAGGTCTTGAAAAGCTTAAAATTCAGGCAAGGAGGTGGAGTTAAATTCCTTACATTGGTTAAAAAAAACATTTAAGTTTCACAAAGTGCTTCCAGAGTTAGGGTGCAACAAGCAACTGAGAAGCTGAGGGCTCTCTCCACTGGCATGTTCATTACTGTCTTTCTACCAGGACTGGCGTTTACACAATGGGGAGCTTATTCAGCTGTGCCAACTTACATGGGATAGCCTCCCCTCTAAATGGTGTCAGCATGGATTAGCTGAGGGAAGCTTGAGCCAGATCTTGTTTGCATTAGGTGGCTGAAAAAAGGATTGGGGAGGGGCTATTAAGGATTATGCAAATCACTGGCTGATATGTAGGCTGGAGATTTGTGTAAAAGCAGCTTTTACATGCCAATAGGTGAGGGGATTTGAAGCACTTCTGGGCTTCAAGTGAAGCCTAAATTATAGGAGCAGATGACTTGGGCAGATCCAATGGAAATGTCAGTCAGTGGCTATGTATTCCATTCTCTGAAATGTACAATTAGATCCCATAAAACTTATCCCTGGTCATTTCTTCTTTGAAGTTATACTTCCCTTTTCTGTTTGGTATTTTTCCAAAGCTGGGAGTGTCTACAAAGTGCAGCTGAGGTCTTGCTTATCACAAAAGCCACTTGTGCTTCCATTTCTGGGATTATGATGAACTTTGTTGTTTGGGAAACAGCAATCCCAAAAATCTGTTTGAAGGAATTCTTTTTAAGAGAGGATTGCAGGGAGTGACAGAGAAAGGTTTCCTGCACCCAGACTGCTCTAACATGTGCTGAGATCAGGCTTTTAGAAATTGTGTAAAATGGTGAGCAAAATAAAGGGAAAATCAGTTTTGCGGATCATTATTTAAACTCCTCTCTTTAATGGGATAACCCAAGCTTGCTTCTTCATCCTTTTCCAATAGAAAACCATTCCATACATCTAATTCTTTAGAAAACAAAAAGGCAATTGGAAAGAGGACAGGAGTGGTTTGGAAAAAAAGAGATTTTTTTATTTCCCATTATCACTTGGTATGTAATTTCTAAAATTTAGTTAAATATAGTTTGATATTTATTCAGGCAAAAGGAATTCAAAAGGACAGTGTTCTATCTCAACTTTATGCTTTGAGCTTCTCAATACCCAGAATGTATTATGAACACATTACCTGGCCACACAGTGGATTTTCTACACATGTGTTAAATTAACTGATTTCTACTTGACTAAAGGTTGTTGAGTTACCAAAAGTGCTGTGGGGTTAAGCATGTTTCAAAGGATTTACAGTGTTACCTGTGGAACTCCACAGTGGATCTTCTGCAAAGAACTCTATTAAAGGCAGGCCTGACTCTCACCAGGAGTGGTGTTCCCAACGTGTATTTAAAAGTCAGTCATTCAGAACTCAAAACACAGTTTTCTTCCCAAGAAAGGTCAGAGATGGTGACTTTCCCAGGGCTTCCCACAAAAGCCTTTTTATCCCACAATGTATCTGAGAGAGTCCGTCTACATGTATTGAGAGAAGAATGAGTAGTATGGACAGGATTCCTCTCTCACCATCCCTGGGGATGGCGCTGTTTATTTGCTGTGGAGGCAGCCACCTGGGCTTAAGTGAGAAGAAAAGGAAACATGGTTCTCTCTGAGGGGAGCATATCCCTGGTACAGCCTTTTGTAGCATTAAGTTTTTTATCAGTCAAGATGTATTGCTTTTTAAAAAGACTCTCAACACCTCTGGAATTAGGAATGTTTTGAGCTTTATCTTTTACTAGAGGCCCAGTGCATGAATTTGTGTATGGGTGGGGTCTGGCCACCCTGCCCCAATGGGGGCCGATCAGGGCCAGGCCAGTGGGGGGGGGAGGGGCCACAGGAGGTTGGCTGGCTGGCCCCACCTCTGATGGGAGGG
>NW_006383016.1:1060539-1076069 GCF_000327345.1 Myotis davidii | reverse complement strand
GGGGAGGAGCTGTGGGCGGTTGTGAGGGGCCGTTCGGGGCCCCTATCAGACTGGTTGGCCACTGCAGTACACGTCATAGCAACCAGTCATTCTAGTCATTCCATTGTTTCGGTTGCCTGGCTTTTATATATATAGATTACTACGAACTCCATTATGGCTCTTCCACACCATTACTGGATTTAGGAACCAGAGAAATGATGATCATATGACAATAGAAATGAATGTCCCTGGGAATTGTCATTAGCAAAGGCACACATCTCCCACCAGCTTCAGATATTGATATTTTCATAGCTTTTAGAAATAGCCACAGTGTGCTGTTCTCATATTCAATGGGTATATTGTGACTTTTTGATGTCAGAGCAATTGATTGATTGATTCTCTTTAGCATCAAAACCAGATATAGGAGCGATGGGCATGACCTAGAGAAAGATTAAATCTTCCTCCTGCAAGGGCTGAACTAATCAAAGCGATTCTACATGCTCACTTCATCTGAGACAGAGAACAGCCCTTCCTCTACTCCTCATCTTTAAAAACACCAACATTTTCTAACATTTTTGTCCACCTAGAAAGAGTATCTATGATTCCTTAAAACATGTCACTACCCTTCCCACCCTCATTCACCTCTGATGATATACTTGGGAAATATTTTACCAATATCATAGGCTATTGCTTTCTCTGGCTTTGCTTTCACTGTTTAAGAATTGAGACATGACATGGATGACAGTGTGGACTCTAAGGTACTATGGCTCGTTGTCCATGGTGACCAAGGCTATTTTTGAAAAATAGAAGTGGACGTGACAACACTTAGGAAACCATTTGTTTCTGTATTGGCTTGTTCGAGATGCCATACAAAGTACCACAGACTGGGAAGCTTAAACAACAGAAATTTATTGTCTGACAATTCTGGGGGCTAGAAGTATAAGATTAAGGTGTCAGCAGGGTTGGTTCTTTTAGAACTGTGGGAAACTGTGTTCTAAGCCTCTCTCCTTGGTTTGTTGATGGCCACCTACTCCCTGTGTCTTGATATAGTCTTCCTCTGTATGTCTGTGTCCTAATCTCTGATTCTTGTAAGGACAATAGTCATATTATATTAGAGCCCACCCATATGACTTAATTTTACCTTAATTATCTCTTCAAAGACAAAGACCTATCTCCAAATACAGTCACAATTAGAGATACTAGGGGTATCTAGTATCATGAATCAGCCAGGGGTGGGGTGAGAATTCAGCCCATAATAGTTTTTCAAAAGTAATATGAAAATTATTTAAATCTTACAGTCTTAACCAAAAAACCCTGACCGGGATCCCATGATACACTTTTGCAAATTCATAGCATGAATTTCAGTGGACATTGATTCCGTACAGCCTGACAGAGATGGTTTGTCCTCTCCAGTGAACAGCTCTCCCTTGAAAAATATAGTAACTTGCAGATTGGGTCATTTCAGAATCTCAAAAGCAGAGCTAAGACTAGGGCGAGACGAGAGGTGCCAGGGCACAGATTTAAGGAATACTCACTCTCAGGGTTATGCAGGTGATGACTTGACACCAATGCGTTGCATGCATTTGGGAGTGAGTGTCCCCTAAAATCGTGTGCCCTGGGCACCTCTCTGCCTCACCTAGTCCCATCACTTCTTTGGAGGAAGGCAAAAGCTGTCCATTGTCATATTCGCATAGCTCCTCAGTCATGTCCTGGCAAACACCTAGTGTTCAAGTGTTCCCCGAAGTAGACTGAAAGTGTGACTGTTAGCAGGGGGTTGTTAACAGGATAGGGGTGGGGCTGGAGGAGAGGGGGGCTCCTGAGTCCTTAACTTGTCCTTAGCTACAGCCACTGAACCAGGAATAGATTTGGAGTCTGTGTGCCATATCTCTACATTCATAACCCAACAGGACACTTGCTCCTGTTTGGCCATATCCTCAACCATGTGCTTGGTGGCCTAGAGAATAGCATGGCATTTGGAAAGTGGATTAGTGCCCCTCTACGTGAGTCTATGCCAAGGGTGAGATATGCCGAGGTCTTTGGCATTGTATCTGTACCATGACCCTGCCCGGAGCACCCAACTGTATTCTGAGAGCTGAGGAAGAGCAGGTACCCCCTCATCTCTGTGGGTGACTGTTGCAGACCCCCTATGGCACAGCAGACCCCCAGGACACAGAGCTGAAGCAATGTGGATGTTCTCCCTCTAATGGCATGATTAGTGAAGTAATGAACTCTGCTGGTTTCTAAAGGTCCAGGGACAGCTCAGTGGAAGGCTTTCCAGATTAACAGTTTTGTGTTGCATGGGACACGTGGGCTCCCCACTTCTGACTAAAAACAGTCCTTCGTCTGCGAGCCTGCATGAGTGCCCTGCACAGGTCTAATCCGTGCTAGCTCAGTGCCTCACTGTGAACTTGTAGAGCCAGGCTGAAATATTGTTCCTTGTTCTGAGGGGAAAAGAAAACCATCTCTGTCCTTCCATCTGACTATTAAAAACGAGCTGTAGAATTTCCCTTAGAAGTTGATCTCTAAGGAGACACAAAACTAATTTTACAATGGGCTCTTTTTTATAGTGTTGCATGAAAGTTTCCCCATCAATATTAGCAGAAATAAATTCTCTAGCAACAGGAGGGGAAAGAAAGCTGTTATAAGGGCAGCTTGCCTGTAACTTTCTCATTCTCTCACACCATGGAGAACAGCAGGATAAATGATGTCCAATGTGGCAGCCATTTGTGGCAGCCCATTTTATCACCATGGAGGCCACTTGAATTGGGTCTTGTGGCTGAATTACATAATCCGACACCCGCTGCTCAGGGTGCTGTCCCCAGAAACCTACAGCATCAGTACCACCAGGGAGCTTGGTGGACATGCTGGATCTCGGTCCCCACCTCAGACTTCCAAAATGCAAACTACATTTAATAAGATCCTCAGGTGGCTCATAGGCACGTGAAGTTGTGAGGAGCTGTGATCTAGGTACCACTGAACCTGTAGAGATTCTGGCCCAGGACAGGAAAATCTGCATGACCCACCCACTCAAAAACTCTAATTAGCTTGAGCCCTGGTGTGACGGAGATGGGTTTTTCCTGTCCAGTCCTTTTGTAGTGTCTCTGACTTATCCAATCTTTTTCAGACCCCTTCAGTTTCTAATGAAGCTTAATTGATTAGCTCTATTTGTGAAAAGCTCAGGCCCTGGTAAGTACACACTCCCACTGGGTACACAACTAAATAGTTTATGAGGTAATTCGTATTTTAATGTCTTTCCTAATGAGCCCTTTCAGTAATGAAATCCCCTGAGAAAATGAGAAAACGCGTTACTGGTTCACAGACGTTTTTCTTAGGATTCTAGGGCAGGGAGATGATGGAAGGAGCTAGAAGCTTTAGATTCCCGTGTAGAAAAGAGTTTCAGTTCTAAATAAGTCCAATTTTTCTCTTTAAAAAATTAAAATAAGACTTTTTTATAACTTATTTTCTAAGTCCCTATCTTCTTAATCATTTTCCATATTACAAACAAAACTTTTTCCCAAGGCAATTTTGGAAGCCCTTACTGGGCTGTAACTAAATATGAGGGCTGCCAATGTGTGTAACCTTTTTAAAAATATATATTTTTATTGATTTCAGAGAGGAAGGGAGAAGAAGAGATAGAAACATCAATGATGAGAGAGAATCACTGATCAGCTGCCTTCTGCACACCCCCTTCTGGGGACGAAGCCTGCAACCAGGGATATGCCTTGACTGGGAATGGAACCATGATCTTTTTGGTTTATAGGTCAACACTCAACAACTGAGCCACACAGGCCAGGACCAGTGTGTATAATCTTACGTAAGCAAGAGGGGCAGATGGAGAGGAAGCGAAAAAGGGACACACACACACACACACACACCTCTGCATGTATGCACGCATTTATGGTGAGCAACTTGATGGTATTTGGTATTTCATCATCTATATTTTAAGTATTCTCAGCAGCAGCATTTCTATGATAGATGATGAATACACCAATCACTCCTCACTAAGGCCAAAGCCAAAATGAACCCTGTACTGAGAAAGAAGCATTTAGAACTGCAAAGTGGCTGAGCACCCCGGCAGTTACTTGCCACATGGTAGAATTCTGTGCAAAGGGAGTGACTACCAATTCCTTTTATGTGAGGGAGCAATGTCATGCAGGCCTGCAGGCCGCCATCTGGAACCTGTCATGGTGAAGGGACTCACCTTCCTGCTTCCAAGGCTGAGCAGAGAGAAGATATACACACTCTTGAACCCTAACTTGAAGCGGGTCACCAAGGCAAGGGCGCCAGCCCCAGAGCGTTCTTTAGTTGCTCTTTCTGATAAGGCTCAGACACTGCTGGGCTGGCCTGGCTGACATGCTGCCTGTGGCCTGGCCTATAGATGATGGAGAGGCAGAGCTTGACCCTACTTTGCAGACACAAAGATCAAAGCCTCGGAGCCTGTAATGGATGGTGAAAACAGCCTTTGTTTAGCAGGTTTGCCCTTTGATTTGTTAATAGCGCCCTTCCCTAAAGGAACAAGCTTTCTCAGCAGGATATGAGAGATGAAGATCTGTAAGTTGTCAGGAAGGCCCTCTAGAATCACTGTTCCTGTGTGGTGTGCTGTCTGTTCCCATCGGAGAAAAGCCAGAGTATGACAGGGTGGATGAATGTATTCCAGTTGGGCCTCTGGCCATGGGGCTGGCTTCAGATTATAGTTTGTTACCTGATGGCGTTGGATAAGGAGGATAAGAAATGACTTAATAGGCCATGTTTTAATAACATGTCTGTAGGTCATTTGGATCAGGGACAGTGAAGAGCTGAAGTGTAGTGTTTTGTTTTGTTTTCCTGCAGGCAAGGCCTGGGTTGCCTTAATGGTAGTCTATGCAAATCCAAATCTGTACAGGCCAAATGCAGTGGTAAATCCCTTGGTCTGTGGGCATCTTGGGTTTTTATGAATGAGGCAAGTGAATAGATGTGTGGGACTCCTTTCACATCCAAGATATAACTCTGGTTGTCATCATGGGAAAGAACAATGTGTGGGTAGAGAAAATGTTTTCACTCAAAGCCTGACTTGGCAATCTTGAGGGCAGAGGCTGTCTTCTGAGTGTGACCCCGTTGAAACTGGAGAGAGTGTGTCCTAGCCAAGGAGGGCGAGCTGCTAGAGCTCAGTGATGTGAAACAAGAGGCATCTGAGTTCTGGGGAAGCCTCTTCAAGTGCCCTGAGCAGGTTTTGTGGAGGCAGCTTTGTGCTGGAGAAGGAGACTTCATTATCCATGGCCCTCTGAACAGTCAGCTTATGTGTCTCTGAGTCTTCCTGGAAAGGAACTAAATGAAAGAAGGGAAGAAAAGCTCAATGAGATGTCTCTCTGGTGCTTTTGTGCAGGGACAGAGAAAGCAAACAAACAGTAAGCAGGTGGTTGTGATTTTTTTTTTTATTGTTTCATTTTACAATGAGGAGTTAATGGTCTTGAAAGTTCACAGGCTTCTACCAAAGCTACCTTAAGCCCATTACAGCTATCCTTGAGGAAGAAAAAAGGGAGGGGAGGGGGAGTTGTGAGCAGAATTTAAGGCATGTGCTCTAGCTCCTTATACTGTGGGTATTTTGGCATCTGTGAAAGCCAAGGCCTCAACACAGAGTGGTAATCTCAGCAACTTTTCCAACAGCATTCTGGGTGAGACAATTCAGCTCCTTCCCATTTACTTAGGAGTTAATTGGCATTTAAACTCAAGTCTTCAGGCCAGTGATTTATTTTAATAATATGTTAGCCCCATGGCAGGCCCATGACTTCATGACTGCCTCAGTGGAGAAAGGGCACACCGCCCTGATGGATGTCTCAGAGCTGCATGTGGCTGATTTACAAGGCGCTCCTCCGATCTGAGTCACTCTCGTCTCCTCCACTTCAAGCTCCATTGGGTGGCACCTAGCTGTTGGAGGGTCCACCTGCTTAAAGGGACAGTTAAAAGAAGTGGGCTGAACACAACTAATTTGGGGAAAATTATTCTTAAACAAGAAATCGTTGGATACTTCAAATTATGAGGCAGTTTGTACACTGGCCAAATTCGATCAGTTTCCATATGTTCATTGTATGTTGCTTTATTAAAACAAAAGACCATAGGTGCCGGTTTTCAATCTGTCTAGCAAATGTCATCTGCATTTTATAGGTCTCATTATAACAATGTTCATAATGATGAAATCAGCTGATTTTTCAAGGCAACCTTTAAGGTTATTTTCTGTTTATTAGGTTGCTAGGGGCACTTAATACATCAGTATGAGTAGAAGAAATGTTTAATGCGGTTGCCAGATTTTTGTGCAAGATAAATAGTTTTACATGTCTCAGAAGTAGAATCCAATTGGCCAAGAAGTTGGCTAAGTTGAAATTTGACATCATTTTTGGCAACTAATTTTTTTTAAAATATGCACAATATTAAAAAGTATACTATATATTTTCTAGATATAATATTAGACCCAAAATATAACTTTTAATAATAAATCAGTTTATGCAAATAATCAAGTATATTTCCTAACTGTTGGTCATAGCAATAGACAGCATTTCAAGAGGAAATAAATGTTTTTCCCTTAGTGTTTTTAAAATGGGGATATATGTAGTATAGTACATGTATGTTATAGAGCACCGTGATATAACAAATACCTGTGAACCCAGCCCTAGAAGTAGATCACCAGGTTTCTCTAACTACCCGTGTGTTCTTCCATATCCCGTCTTTATACTTCACTCTGGTGGTCACCACTATCCTGAAATTGGTACTAATTATTTCTTAGCACTGAAAAATTGTTTAACATTTTTATTTCATGTATATAAAATTGTTATTATATATACATGAGTTTTTTAAAAACAATATAGTGTTTAATTTTGCTTATCTTTAAGCTTTATATGAAATAGTATCTTGTCTGGAGTTGTCTGGGCCTTTTCAACTTCACGTTACAATTTCTGACAAGAAAACTCATGAATTTCATTTTAAAGATGAGAATGTCTGCATGGTAACCATTTCAAACAGATACCATAGATATCTGATGTACAAGAAATATAAAGGATACATTTTGAGTCTTAATGTGAGATATGTAATTTTTTCTTATTAGAGTTTGAGGTGCTTGCCGTTCCCATTCTCATTACATTTTAATTAGTAAAAGATGATTAAAGCATATGAGTGAAGCCTTATTTTGATGTTTCTGCAATATGGTAATTAAACCCAGAGAAGATATATTTTTCATGATACAGTTATACCTAATTAGCATGTAATAATTATCAAGTTAAATACTCATTTTAAATATGTAATTGAAGTGTCATGAGTTGAAATCTAATTTTTATGGAATGAATTTATCATGTAATGAAATTTCAGGTTTCCATCAGTTTCCAAGACTGGGCTAAACAGAGGCTTAATTGTCCCTATGGAATCTTTCAATTATCTATCTGGTTGCATACAGATTTTGAAAATTTTTAGGGATAGAGATGTAATAGTTGATCATCTCATCAAGAATTAAATGAAATAACCCTGAATGAAGGGTTTGGGTTTAGATTCTCTAGTTGTCACAACTATAAAGGCAATTTTTCCGTCTCTAATTAGCCATCAGAGAAAGCGATTTGGTTGCCCACAAGCCTGGGACGTATTAGGCAGCCCACGCTGATGGAGCCCAGGCCAGTGGGGATGGGGCGGAGAGGAGAAACGTCCCTTCTCTGTACATTTATTGGATAAGATGCCTTTCTTGGCATTCTAAAACAGCCATGACACTGTTTGAAGGGATGGCCATGATTATCATTCCGTACACAGCAATTTTCTACTTAGGCGTGGAGTTGCATGTGATCTGCAAATATCCAGAAGAATCCTTCCAGATAGCATTTGCCTCCTTATGTGAAATATCATTATCTCATAGGTACATCTCACTTTTTTCACTATTAATGTTGAAATTTTTTCTTTTTCTTTTTTAAAATATATTTTATTGGTTTTTTACAGAGAGGAAGGGAGAGAGATAGAGAGTTAGAAACATTGATGAGAGAGAAACATCGATCAGCCGCCTCTTGCACATCTCCCACTGGGGATGTTCCCGCAACCAAGGTACATGCCCTTGACCGGACTCGAACCCGGGACCCTTCAGTCCACAGGCCGACGCTCTATCCCCTGAGCCAAACCGGTTTCGGAGTAATTTTTTCTTTTTTAACTTATTTGAAATAATTTTAGACTTACGGAAAAGTTGAAAAATAGTACAGAGTGCCCACCCACCCTTCACCCAGCTTTTCTTAATGTTAACATCTATAACCGGAGTAATTCTCAAAACCAGGAAATTAACATCAGTCAAGTGATATTAGCTAAACTGCAGACTTTATCTAGATTTCCCATTTTCCCCCCACTGTGTTGTTTCTGTTCCAGCACGCAGCTCGGGATCTCACATTGCATTTAGTTATCCTGTCTCCTTGGTCACATCACATCTTTTGAATTTCTAATTCTTTCACGATCTTGACATTTTTAAGTGTCAGTTATCTGTGTTCGCCTGCTGTTTTCTCATGATTATTGCAGTTGGACATGTTTTAGAAGAATACCCAAGAGGTTACCTTGTGCCTATTCCAGTGTCTCATGTCAGAGGTACAAGATTATGCTAAACCTTATTACCAATGATGGGTGATGTTAACTTTGATGACTTAGTTAAGGTGACATCTGTCAGGCTTCTTCCCTGTAAAGTTACTATCTTTCTCTTGGTAATTAATTATCTTAGGAGAATAATTTGAGACTAAGGTGCACCCTGTTCTAAGAAAAATCTGTCCACATAAATGTGAACTTGTGAAAGAAAGACTGATGTGATTTCCATGAACAAAGGAATCCTTCATTTTTTTTTCAAAGGATTCGTCCCAGGATTTCATTTTAAATAGCAACCTCAGTTCTAGTACAGTTAAAATATAACTTGTCTAATAAATGTCGACAGCTATACAACTTTTTGAGGCAATGTCTACTACAGTGTCTTCTTTTAGGATCACATATGTCTTCCCAAATAATGTATGAATATATTCTCATCCCCTATACAGTTAGAAAAGTAAGAATTTTTCCTACCTGGCAGCTCATTGAAAGAAGAACTAGAACTTATCTTTCACTCTTTGTTCTTTTCTAAATGGATTTTTTTTTTGTCAGAAATAGGAGGTTAGGAAAAAATATATTTTTTGGTGAAAAATGTTTTAAGATATGCCGTTCTATAATATAATTAATTCCAAAGTACATCGGCTAAGAAAACAATTTGGCAAGTTGTACCAAGCCCTTTGCGGGTGTTAGCCTTGAGGATGTCTGTATCCTTTGGTTCCACCTCCAAGAATCAGCCTAAGAAAATAATTGCAGACCTAGGCAGAGATTTATGCTCAAGGATATTCACTGCCATGCTATTATAAAGAACTAGAGGCCCAGTGCACTACATTTGTGCACTAAGGGGGAGGGGAGTCCCTTAACCAGACCTGTGCCCTCTCGCAGTCTGGGACCCCTTAGGGGATGTCTGCCGGCCAGTTTAGGAGGGGAGTGGGCCCAAGCCTGCAGGTGGACATCCCCTGGAGGGGTCCTTAGCGCTGCTACGGAGTCAGGAGAAACTCCTGCCACCACCACTGAGCTGGCCAGCCATGAGCCCAGCTTCTGGCTGAGCAGCACTCCCCCTGTAGGAGCGCACTGACCACCAGGGGACAGCTCCTGAGTTGAGCCTCTGCCCCCTGGTGGTCAGTGTACATCATAGTGACCGGTCATTCCGCTGTTCAGTTGATTTGCATATTAGCCTTTTATTATATGGATTGGGGAAGTAATTTGGGAAACTGGAAATAATGTAAATGCCCAATAATAAGCAAGTATTAGAATGTTGTACAACAGTTAAAATCATATTTTCCAGCAGGAGATAATGTCATGAGAAAATGCTCAGATGATTACAATAATATACTATGTAGGAAAAACAGAAATAGTATTATCTACACAATATGTCCCTTCTCTCTCTCGCTCTCTCTCTCTCACTCTCTCTCTCTCTCTCTCTATCACACACACACACAATTGGTAGGAATACATCAGAAAGTTATTAGGTGTAGAGTCGTATGCATTTTCTTCTTTATATTTATTGCTTTCCAACTCGAGGCTTCTTTTATTAACATGAGAAAGATAATTTTGAGAAATTAGCATTAGCAATAATTCCATAGGTATCCTTTGGGGAGGTGTATTCTTTGAAAGCTCTTTCCAATTTCTCTTTTCAGCCCAGTATAGGTACAATGTTCAAAGCAACAAAAAGGCATACACTCTCTGAGTTTATCCTAAATATTTATGTGTATACATATGCATGCACACATTAAGAGAGAGAGTTGTAATGAACTCTTTGGTAAATAAAATGAATAAAATTTTTAAAAATTAGGTCTCTATGTTGAGAAAAGAATTCAATGTCTAGATTTTCTGTGGTTGACTTTCTAGGAGTAAATAGAAAAATCTATGGGATCTCCGGACTGTGATACAAGGTAGGATGAGGGAAGGGTACCCCTACCAGGGGATAAAGTTTTTCAGAAAGTAAAAGCCAGGGGGAGATACTTTTTCTATAATTCTTTTCAAAGTTTGTCTTTAAAAATTGAACTTATTTTTTTTAAAAAAATATACTCATTTGGCCCCATCAAATTACAGAGAGCCAAATCTCTAGCTTTCATTTTTAATCAAGCAGGCTAAATAGTCATGTTTATGTGACTAAATGAAACTTTTGTGTGCAGCGTTCCACTCCATCTGCATGAATGGTAGCATTGTGGCAGGGTGAGGTCACTGCAGAAGGGAAAGTGAGGTAAGAACACAGCTGAATCTACAGGCTGTTCTGCTGCAGGGTGCACCAGCTCTTTCTTAAAGCCACAGAGCTGCCATTCTCACATCAGAGGCCCTGGGTGTGCTTGCATGGGCTGTCCCACATCACCACTTGCCTGTGTGTAGTGATGCACTGGGCATCATGAATAATTCAAGTGTTCTAGGAGAGAGCCAGAGGTGCAAGGAGAAGCATGCCAGATCCATGATAGTGTAGAGTTTCTGCTCCTTTGAACATACACCTTGGTCACCTGGTCAAAAGGAAAGACAGGGACCTTCCATATCTCTACTGCCCAGTCTCAGGAGCCAGGTGGGATCTCGGCTATAGTCATGCAAGCCCACTCTGGGGTGTCTCCCTCCCAAGCAGTACAGGCTGACACCCCAAGCTAAGTCACCAGAAGACCGGATGAAGATACATGTCAGTTCACATTCTACCTACAGCTCCTACTAACTGAGAGGAAGTAGCCAGTTGCCAAGAGCCACCCCTTGCCAACACCATCTTTATTCGAGCTGTGAGAACTTGAACAAAAACCACTCCTTTTTATTTCCCCAACTAGCTCTCCGAGCTTTTTACCGCCTGCTTCACAATGGAGAAGGATCCTTCACTCTCCACTTGGCATGGAGCAGCATCCAATTTAAATAAGAAGATATTTTAAAGATACTGATGCCATGCCTTTGCGTGTATCTGCCTCGTTAGATGCCCTGATACAGATAATGACAACAGCTTTTAAAAGCTTTCCAGGAAAATCGTCTCACCTGAGATCTGAGCTTATAAACCCCCATTACATAAAAAGGCAGCCCTCCCTGAACCTCAACTGTAGGAATAGGTAAGATTGGTTCTGTAAAATGGGCATGTCCTATAGGTTGCATTTCAGGAATCCATTTGGGGGATAATGAAAGCTTAGGGTTGGGGGTGGAGGTTATATGATCCATGCCCTGGAGAAGTTTACAGCTCTACTAAGTTGGGGAGCAGGAAGTTTAATATTGCAAAACTGTTGATGACCAATGTGCCACGTGCACTATAAAGAGGAAGTTTTATGGAAATCCAGGGGAGGAGAACGTGCTTCTGGGCTTGGGGGACTTGGAGAAAAGACCTGGTCAAGGAAGCAGAAAATGAACAGGTCACTGAAGGAGAAATAGTCTTTGGCTCCTTCAGTTGAGGAAAACGGTATTAAGGGAGAGGTGGTGATGCCCTGTTGATAATAGCCGCTCAAGATACAAACTCTCGAATAGATGAATCAAATGACAGGGACCAACTCTGTGCCCAGGAATGGGCGATAGTCCTGTGGAGTCAAGACCTATCCGTGTGAGAGACAGAGGTCCTCTTGGCAGGGCACCTTGGATGCTAGCCAGCCCATGGAGGCTCTGAGGAAATGGTCATTATCTTTGAGGCAATAATGAGTCACTAAGGATGATGTGTAGGGAGGGACATGATGAAATCAATTTGGGGGGAGATAAATCTGGCAGCGATGTGCAAGAAGCACATATCAGCTAATAACAAGAAATCCCCCAACTAAATTAGGACTATTCCAGGCCCACTTTGGGCAGCGTTTCACGATGATTAAACGATGAATTCTGCTCACTTCTGCTGATGGCTGCGGAACACGGATCCTGACAGCTGCTCCCTATGAAAAGAATGAAATGAGTGCTGCCAGCCAGAGACACAACTAGTATGCAGGTAGCCTCAATTCTGTCAATGTCAGAGACTAAAGTGTATTTCTAAAGTGTTCCAGAGATCTTCAAGGCCATTCAGTCATTCATCCATTTAGCTAACATTTGTTCAAACCTACCATGCAGTGGGCACCACGACAGGCTCTGGGGGTATAAAAAACACGAAAACGTTGTCTTGTCAAAGAACTTCGAACTGCTATAGATTTTTTGTACAAAACATAGGAAGGTGCAGAGGCCCAGCATTTATAGCATATATAGCACCACTGTATGCAAGCCTCCTACCTTGAGCGCTGTACCTACCTGTGGTGAGCACTTACTGGCCTTGCAGAGGGTCAGTTACTCCATGACCCTTCGTATAAGACAGGAGTGTGGTGGAAGGCAAGTCACATTAACAGGAAGGGCCTGCAGCTCCCTTTATCAGTTAGCAAAAGTAATTGTGCCTCAGTAGCCCTGGCATTTCAGTGTAATAGAGACCTGCTTATTTTGCACCGAGAAAGGATTCTCTTCCAGAAATTTTAGTTGAGACCCAAAACTTCCCTAGCCAGCATGACTACCAGTGGTGTTCTTCACAATGGTTCCTCCTTAGGCACCACATTGGTTATTAGTATCAGCCACAACCATATACTTTGAACTTGGCAAGCACCTTAACTAATGTTCATAGTCATGTGTTGGGAGTTGATGGCAATTGAGAGAGAGAGAGAGAGAGAGATTGACTGCAGTATTCTTACATCATGTTTAAATTGCTAGTTACAAGAATTCAGTACATAGTTTTATAGATAATTGATTCAGGCACTTTGCCTTCTCAGATTGTATAATCAACCATTAATAAATGAATTTTGACATTCTGCAGTATGTTGTTTACAGGTACCAAGTTAAACACAGTTAGTACCCATCATGTTGCATTACTGCCAGTTATCAATTAGCCATGCTAATTTTTTTAGCGTATTGTTATGTAGTGTTTTCCTTCAGCCAGGCACTACTCTAAATACTTTATAAATAGTAGCACATTGAATCATTATAACAATCTTTATTGTTATAATTCATATTTTATAGAGGAGAAAACTGAGGCACAGAAATGTTTAATAGCTTTGCAAAAGCCCATAGTTAGTAAGTAGCAGAACTGACATTAAACCCAGGAGTCTCAGTGCTAGAGTTCATGTTACCCTAACCATAGGCAGCAGCATGGGGAAAGTAATAATTTTAGTAGTGAGAGTAAGTGGTGCTGGTGATAATACTAGTAGGAGTAGGATTTTAGTAGTAATAGCATAGCAACAGCAGTAGTAGTAATGATAGTAGTAGTGGCAGCACTGTAGAATATTGTAGTACTGTAGTAATAGGAGTAATAGCAGCAGTAATGACAGTAGTTGAGTAATAGTGGTAGTGGTGTAGTGTAGTGTTGTGGTGTTAGTGGTAGTAGCAGCAGTGGTTGTGGTAGTGGTGGTGGTGGTGGTGGTGTAGTATGTTGTTGTAGTGTTAGTGGTAGTAGCAGCTGTGGTTGTAGTGGTGGTGGTGATGTAGTTAGGTAGTGTTAGTGGTAGCAGCAGTGGTTGTGAAGGTGGTGGTGTAGTGTAGTGTTTGGTATTAGTGGTAGTAGCAGCAGTGGTTGTAGTGGTGATAGTATAGTGTAGTGTTATAGTGTTAGTGGTAGTAGTCATAGTAGTAGCAGTCACCATTGTCTCTGTCATTCTTTCACAGATGAGGATATTGAGGCTTAGAAAGGCTAATAACTAGTAAGTGTCAGAGAGGATTTGTGCCCACATGTATCTGAGTCCTTTGCTATCTCTCAGGATAAACACATAAGAGCTGTTTCTGTAGCCTGTAGAAATCAGGGCTGAGGTGCATTTATGCCAATTATAGCGTGGCCATTGGTTTGGCGATGCTGCTTTAACTTATGTGGTGCTTGAATGGTTTTGGTTGTCACCCTTGGTTGACTCTGTCATATTTGAGCTACCAGCTTGTTGGAGTGTAGCTACTAAGTGTGAGGGTTGGTATGTGAAGAGAAGGGAAAAGCCAGTCAAATTAGTTGTGACTGACCTAACTTGTCAATTCAGGGAGACAGATCAACCCAGTATCCTCATGTGGGACCCCGCTGGGGTCCAAGCCACTAGTCTGCAGGTCAGTGAGTCGGGCCCCTGTGAAATCCTCCCCTCCCTCCTCCCCCGCCACTTAGAGTAGTAAAGACCGATTAAACATGTTTATAGGTAATTTGAAAATGGTTCTTTCAGGAAACGTGTGGTTCTTTAAAGTCATTTTAAAACCTGAGATTTTACTTTAGTTTATTTATATTCTAGCCAAAAAGAGCCCAAAGCTGAGCACAAAGTCCATGATATATGGCGTCCTCCAGGAGGATTGTCAGAACTGGTTTATATAGTTTCACTCTATCAATATAGCCTTTCACGGCTCCTAATTAGTTTTGTTGGTTGACTTACAGAAAAGTGTATTGAAAGTGAGCCGTCAGTAACTCCACCAAGCATTAATGAAAAGCACACACTGTCAGGAGGCCAGTGGAGGAGCAGATGGCTCCGTCCTGAGCACCCCTAATTCCTACTGGGGGTGATTAACTCAACTGTTTCTCCTAGAAAATACTTCAGTAGAAACGTCTGAAGATTATTCCAACCATGGATAGGTGTGTTTGTGTGTGAGTGTACACGCACAGGCACACACACATTTTTTCCTTAAATAAACCAAGATTGATGATAAATAAAGATTAATTGAGCTTTTGGAATACCTACCCAGTGCACTTCTGTTAACATAGATGCCACAGAGATTGTATTGGAAACGCAACTGAGTTTGGGCTAAGGTACTGTGTATCTTGCCAAGTAGAAAGGAAATTGCTCCAAAATAAAGAGAAGAAGCAATAAAATATAAATTTGCCCAATTTTGACATTTGCTTTTGCCAGCTATGTGAAGTCTGACTTAGGTTATTTATTCTTACATGGGATTTCTTAGAATAATGCATTTGAAGAATGCAGTCTCAGAATCTCAATAGATGTGTAGTGTGCTTTTGTGGTTTTACAGTAGATATGCGCTGTCTCACAGAAATTATAGATGCACAATTAGACTTTTACAATGTACACATTCATGCAGATCAAGTCGTGCTC
>NW_006383016.1:1032109-1060028 GCF_000327345.1 Myotis davidii | reverse complement strand
ACAGTAGCCCGACCGGTGCAGAAAGATGTTTACAAGGTCCTACTAATGATACCACCTTGACGATCCAGGGGATGATTCAGACCTGCCAAAGGTTTCGCTTCCACCAATGCTGCCTCTGCATGTTTGTGTTCATCTGATGGGCAGTCTTGCCATCACTTATGTAGGGCACATATTATCATTTGTGGCTGTCTCTTTGTGAATCAGCATTTACCTCGTCGGTAGATTGTTTGACCATGTGCAACCAAACGATTCATGAAAAAGCATTTCACTCCAAAATAGAACATTGACTTACGAATATATGCCCATTTGGAGCAGATCTATGGCTAGAGATAAGAAGAAGTGTAAAAGGATCGATTGGTTTTTAAAAGAGAAAAAAAGAAGTAAAACCTACATATGACTAGCTTTCGTATGAATGCATCTGTGAGTCTACACCACTACTTTCTTGGCACAGAAACAAATACAAATGAAATTGTTGCTGAATATATGAGATACATTTAATTAGGTATAATAATAGTACTCTTCATTTTCAAAGCATTTTACAAATGCTAACTAATTAATTTTCCCCAATATTTCCAAGTGGCAGGAACAAATAGTCTTGTGCTTACAGTGACAGATACAGGGTGCTCCCCTCCCAGGAAGACCCTCAGAGCCTCTATGTACATGTCCTCCTGCTTCCCGCACATTAAACCAAAGTGAATATTGTCACGTGGGAAACTGTGACACAGCACGGAACAGTGTAAGACTGACAGGGTTAGAAAGAGAGACAAAAGAAATGGATTCTAATATCCAGAAATTTGAAGTATATCAATGTATGTCTGATCTCACGTTCAAGAGGAGAAAAAAAAATTAAGATGAAAGGAATATATTTTCATATATAGTGGTTCACTTAGGAGTAAAGTATGTTCCTCTGAGCATGGAAGACCTTGGATGAGACTGTAGATGTGGTTCCACATTTTCTGTGAAGCAGCGGTGAGCCCTTCGGCAATTTCTTAACTGCTCTGAGCTTCTACCTCACCTATAAAATGGGGAGAGGCAGACAAGATCTCTAAGGCCCCTTTTGTTTTCAAATTTATGATTCTCTGCTCAAGGCAAATGGTGAGTCAATGGGCCCATCTCCATTCTTCAGAAGGGTCTCTGCAGAATATTTGTTTTAAATATGCTTTTAATGATTTCAGAGAGAAGTAGGGAGAGGAAGAGAGAGAGAGAGAGAGAAACCTTGATGAGAGAGAACCATTGATCAACTACCTCATGCATATGCCCTATAGATCCAACCCAAAACCTGCTTGTGCCCTGACGAGGAGTAGAACCAGCAACCTCCTGGTGCACGGGATGATGCTCAACCAACTGAACCATACCAGCCGGGCTCACAAAATGTTTTTTGTGTGGTTACCTGTTTAGCTGCTGAGTGAGGGAACATGATATGAATCTCCACACAATACATTTATCTAATTAAATTTAAACTCAAACCTTAATTAAAGATTTCTCTCTCGTGGTACCATACCAATATCACAAATGCAGATAGGGTAGGGCTTTTAAACTGGAGAAAGTCTTAGAGTTAGTTAACATTTTGTATGTCTAGGAGAGGGTTCATACTTCCCCCTATATATTGTCACTTTAAACATGTGAGTGTGAGTGTGTGTGAGTGTGTGTGTGTGTGTGTGTGATTTGTCTTATGGAAATGTTTGTATATGGAATAAAAGTGGTAATTCAGGAAAATAAGCCAATTGTATATGCCAAGGCATGTGAAGGTTTTGGTGATTCCTTAAGTACTTAAATCATTTTTTAAAGATAGTTCTGATTGTTTTTAGAAACAAAGTAATTTTTAGAAGTGAATCTGTGACATAAAGATAAAATAGTGTGAAACACATGAATCTCAAACTTGACTGCTCTGAGCTTCTACCTCACCTTGAAAAAGAAAGTTTGTAGTGAGGAGAGAGGTAAACCTGCCAGCCAAGTCATTTAAATTAAAGCTTTATATTTTTCCCCAAATATCCATGCAGCACTGGTCATGCAATCCAGATTTATTGGGGTTTTTTTTTTAAAAAAATCCGGTGGCCACATTTGGTATAAACTATTATTTTGATTGTTTAGGGGGGAGGAGTGGTCTGTTAACTTAAATATTTCACATTTCACAGAAAATCCTAAGATACCAGTTAAAATCATTATTTTACAAAAACAAATGTATGAATAGAATTTTACAGATTTAGATGTCAAAATGATGAGCTCAAATGCTCAGGTCACGGATTAAATAACTTTTCATTTTGAAAGAATTCTCCAACATACTGTATTCAGTGGTTTGAATTTCTGGCCCTTTATTCACTCTTCTTTTGCTCTGATTGATGTGGACAAGGACTTGACATTGTGTAGATGGCGTTAACTGCAAATTCCTGCAGAAACACAACTAATGCTGCAGAACTTTAAGCAAAACATGCTGTGGTATCACTTTCTTGACCATTTTATAACTGTATTTCTGTGTCACCCACAATTAAGGACCTTCTGTGCCTTGAATCATCCCTCCTAATCAATAACAACAAAAAAATAATAAAATAATCACTTAATAATCCTAAGTATACGTTTCTTTCCTTAAGCGAAGTTGCTCTGTGTCCTAAACTTAAACTCGGCCATTTCCTTTTCTTTCTGAGACTCTCAGATGCCCTCCGGACAGTATGACACTGAGACAGTGCAGTTCTGTTCATTCATCTATTTCCTCCTGCAGCTTTAGTGCTTCGTTCTGTGTTAGAGCCGAGAGGCATGATAAATCCGTTAGAGATTCTTGGCTGTAATCACTAGTTAGCATAAATACCAAGTCCCCGAGGATCTTATTTATAAAAGTGTTCACCGTGAATGTGGGGCTTGTTAGTTGCCCTCACAGAGTTTGCCAGGGAAGACACAGATTGTCAGGAGCCTTGAATAAAGTGGGAGCCTTGAAACACAGAGAGGCTGCACTTCGAGTGTGTCTTCATCAGCCCCTGGGCTTCTTGAGGGTGATCACATCAGAAATGCTCTTGTTGGTCCTGTAAGCTTTTCCCGATGATCTGTTCCGCCCTTTAATACACAAACATGCGTGCTCCCACAACCATGAAACTCCTTTACGCGGGCCACGGTACCCTCGGTACTTTACTGACAGGTATTCAAGTTCTGAGGTGTACATGCATTATCAAAACAGGTCTTTCTCTTTGGGGGAGTACAATAAGAGCTATTTCAAAGGGAGCCCCCTTTTCTCTCAGTAATTTGCTTTTCAAGACAGGCCACTATTTCTTAGAAGCTTGGGATGGGGAAACATTTTTAGTCATTAGGAATATGAAAATCTTGGGCTTTTGCTTTAATGTTGTCAAGAAATCTGTGAAGTTTCCCATGCAGTTAAACACCCTCTTCCGCCACCCTTACATCATCGTCCCACACTCAGGACTTGAATAGCTGATCCTGCTTCCAGGCACCACTTTCCCCCTGTGCCTGGGTGCTTTACAGCACAGACCTAATGGTAAAAGGGCCCTTGAATATGTTTTCAGTAGATTATCAATGTCCCTATAAACCATTCTCTTATTCTGGGCTTTCATGATTGGTAACAGACATTTTTATTAGAAATGCTTCCCAAATTTTTTCTTGTTTTTAAGAGCATGAGATCATTATTTTACTGGGTGAGGGTAGGATAGAAATATAATTCATGGCGCTGAAGAAGTTTCCTTCAGTGTCCACTCAGTGGATATAGAAATCATTTTTCGAATGACCTACATTCACCTCTAAGTTCTCTCACATTTTTTATGTGATTCATTATTTTTTAAAATATCAACCAAACTATAAATAAGATCTTGCTAACATTACAACAGATTACACAGTGTTACACACAAGCCAGAGCCGAAATGCAGGGAAGGCCCCGATACTCTTAGAAGAAAACGGACCTAGAAGTTGACGCTTTTCGTCTGCCATTAGCCATTTGGGTTTTGGATAGCAAACACAACACTTTGCCAAGCTGTAAAATTCATGATGTTTAAGAGAAAGATCAAAACTAAAACTAGAGGGTTTATATGTGTAAATATTAGCTTGGTGCAAATATTCCTGTTGGATGGTCTTTGACTGTTTGATTCCGGTGGGTTAAAAGAAAGTCTGAGCTATAATTTATTTGTTTTCTATTTTCAGAGTATGCTTTTCCACTTTTTAAAACGCTTAGCCAATATTACTGATTTTATAAAGTTGCTATCTTCCTGAGAAATAAATGTTTTTCTCAATGGATAGATTATTAAATTTGTAAACTTAGGGTTATTTGACATCTTTTAAGAAGTAACTGGGAATTCTTTGTTTTTTTGTGTGTGTGTTATTTTGTGTGTTTTGTTTTGAAGTTTTTTTGCTAGTGTCTAGCTGTACGTGTTGATAGTAATTTCTGTGTCTGTTGTCATTAATTCATTTCTGAGGAAAATGAGATTTAGAAGGGTCACTTACATCCTGTTGATGTCACATAAATCATCTTTCATCACTTCAGTGTCTTACCTGACCAAACACAATTTTGCCTTCACATAGTCTTTTATATATGTGTCTGCTGTGAGGTTTATAGTCAAATTCTCTGCTTATTATAGTCATGACATATCTAAAAATATTGGTCATTAAGATAGTGACAAAGATGAGCTGATTATTTCACTTTTATTTACATGAGTGATGTTTTCATTATTTTGAATCATAAAATATTTGAGAGGCTCCCCAAACAGACTTTATAATGAATTAGCCTTTGGATATTTCATCTCTGGTAGTCACTTGTGTCATGATGGACATTATAAAGAGCAGAGACACTAGTGGATATCTTGATATTGCCCAACTGATCTGACTTTCTTTAACATAATCTGAATTGTTTTATTAAAGGACAGTAATATAAGAGTGTGTTTTCTAGATGCTTTACTCTTGTAGAAATCCAGCACTTTAAAATGTGAAAATATTTATTCAGGATTTTTAACCAGCATTTTCACAGAAAGCAACATGAGTGGATTGTGGGTGTGCAGTTAAATCCTTAGCTGTTGTTCCTTCCTTTGGTTTTCATCTCTCAAGAAGAGCAAATGCCACAAAATCCTATTTGCCCTATCCGTATCTTTGAGTCGACATCTATATTTATCTCTCCCATGAAGCCATGACATAAGTAGACAAGAAAGGAGACTGAAAGGGGAAACAAAAACAAAAGCAACCAAAAAAGAGGGTCAGCAGGAGCAATACCAAGAAAGGAAAATATAGGTCAAGACATGAATGGCTTCAGAAGAGAATTCTCTTCTTTGCCTATTGGTTTTCCAGCAGAAAATCTGTTTCTCATCAATTGCACCAGATCTCAAACTCAGAAGTTTTTATGAGGGTCACACAGTAAGGTGCCAGAGGAGAGTAAATGGGGTAACAGGTAGAACATGTTTCCAAATAGGGCTACCACCCCACTCCAGCCTTCTCTCTGCCCAGTGGTGGCCAATTGCTGAAGCCAGTGCCTATGTGCAGGTCCCTTTGGGAATGAACTGCAGGTCCATACTGACTCTAATCACAGAAGTTTTCTTCGGGTGGCACAGCAGAAAAAGGCCGGGGTTTTGAAATCAGACTAACATGAGTTTAACACCTTGGACCAGTTGCTTAGATTTGGAGCTACAGTGTTCCAGAGTGTAAAAATAAAATGAGGTAATATTTGTATGTTCATTAGCACATGCCTAGTGCATAATAAGAACTCAATAAGGGTATTTATTAGTTTAGCTACTATGCTCAATTTCTTTATGTTATAAACCAGTGGTTCTCAACCTTCCTAATGCCGCAACCCTTTAATACAGTTCCTCATGTTGTGGTGACCCCCAACCATAAAAATATTTTCGTTGCTACTACTTAACTGTAATTTTGGTACTGTTATGAATCATAATGTAAATATCTGATATGCAGGATTTATTTTCATTGTTACAAATTGAACATAATTAAAGCATAGTGATTAATCACAAAAACAATATGTAAGTATATATGTGTTTTCCGATGGTCTTAGGCGACCCATGTGAAAGGGTTGTTCGACCCCCAAAGGGGTTGAGACCCACAGGTTGAAAACCACTGTTATAAACCATCTCTTTGAAGCTACTTCAAAATAATTTGGCTAAATACATGAGAAATAAAGTCTAACAAAAAGAAGAAAAAGGATTTTTGTTAAATTTCCCACCTGGTTCTCAGTAAGGAATTTAAACCGTCCTCTCAAACCCTGTCTAAGTGTTGTCTAGCTTCCTCCATGAAGCTCAAGAGAAGTTGAATCAGTCAGAGTACAGCTAACGTTTGAGAAAGAAGGACTGGGGATGCCCAGGTTTTAGCCATAAGACTGAAGACGGCCCATCAGATTGTGTTTATTGAGCTGGTGACCAGGGAAGGGCTCTCGTGGGTCCCCGAACCTTAAGTCATAGTAAGGAAAATGGAGGGGCAACCGTGCCTCCTCACCAATGAAAGGTTCCATTTCCAAGGTAACTCTAGGGGACAGGGTGATGACCAGTCTTTGAATCTCTGTTAAGCTTGAAGGAAACACAAGTCGTTTGTGCGCCAGTTTAAACACAGAGCCCGAACATTACTTCTGTGCTGATGTCTAGTTCTGCTTCTTTTGCTCCTGTGTTTGTTGTAACAAAGAGTAATACACACTTGGCTTTATTTTATTATTATTATTTTTTTAATATGGAACACTTCACGAATTTGCGTGTCATTCTTGCGCAGGGGCCATGCTAATCTTCTCTGTATCGTTCCAGTTTTAGTATCTGTGCTGCTGAAGCGAGCACCACACTTGGCTTTAAACTGTGTGCTGGGAGAAAATTCTGGAAGGACAGCCGCTTGGGACCTTAGGTTCTGTCTTCACTTCATGACTTCATTTTTATAAAATTAAAATGACTTAATTTAGAATTTATGTACCTAAGAACTTAGCCCATTTTTTAAATTCTTCCTCCTCCCATGTGTGAATTTCTTATTTATTTTCATTGTGAGTATGTGAACCAGTCTTAGCTACAAGCAAAATGTCACTGACGTGTCAGAGAGCATGAGGAGAGAGAGAGAGAGAGAGAGAGAGAGAGAGAGAGAGAGAGAGAGAGAGAATGGAAAGTCTGAGATGGGTCAGCCAGGCTCTCTGTGGTTGCTATATTCATAACATTGTTTTCTTTGTTTGAGCTTTGCTCTCTTCTTTCAGGAATCTTCCTATTAGTAAATATCTTAACAAACCTGGGTTCATTTTTAACTTGGCAGTAATTCTGATTAGAGTTGTTGCAAAATAACCATTCAGTCCAGCATGGCCCTAAATGCTCAGTTTCCCAGGGGAATCTGGACAGACGTGGTTCAGACTGATGAGTGTTTCTGACCTTTAACTCTTGGGTGGGGGGAGGAGAGGCACACTACAAATTGGCAAATACCCTTTCTCCCACCCTCAACTGTAGCTCAGTGGGCCTTTTTCATGCAAAAGAAAGTTACTTTTAAAATTAGGAAGCTGCAAAGCATCTATATCCTTCCAGCCCCTGCTCCAAAGCTCAACTAGGGGATAGAAGCAGCCCATGGTGTCTAAAGTCTCTTCAACTTAAAGCAGATCCCTAAAGATCAATCTTTTATGATCCATCTAAAATGTAATCCCTGCTTAAGGGATTTTGCATCCATTCAGGTGGCCTGCAAGTACATTAAAGTTTTATTTCATTGTAAAAAGAAAAAAATTAAAATTTTAATAAAAGTCCTTTAGAAAAACTATTCAGATATCCTTAACATATTTGAGAGAAGTTAATTGAAAAAGATCTCATAAGGATAAAAAAAAATAGTACTATCATTTATACAATTTTGGGACTTTGCATACATTAGACTTATTTGGTAAAAAGGCAGAATTAAATTTGATTTGGATCCATTGTGTGGAGGAGTGGGGGTGGGGAAGAAGAGATTTGAGCGGCATGAAGTACCCTTCTGGGAGGGAGGCACTCTTCTTTCCTATCCCCAGAAGGGAGAGGAAAGGCTAGTGAAGAAAAAGACTCTTGAGGGAAGAGGGAGTAAAGGTGGAGAAGTTTCAAGAAGGTGACTGGTAGCATTTGGAAGCACTTATCATCCCATGCTTGAGTCTCCCCGGTCTTGGAGGGACTTCTCCGTCCCCAGAATGGGTAAGGAAGCCAAAACCCATGTTGCATGAAGTAGGAGTAAAGGAATCACAACACCTAACCTGAGATGTAGCGATTACCCTCAGTATTTGGAAATCTGCAGTGTGGGAAAGGAGTTAGAGTTGCAGAAAGACTGATCTTACCTCAGGTTGACATGGAGTGCTGTATAGTCAGTGAGCTTTTCCGGATCAGAGGGTGAAGTGGAAATCTTGTGAGGATACTGCGTGTGTGATTAGGGGAGAGGGATTCCTCCATAAAATCTCTACTTTTAATTCTTCTATGACCAAGTTAAGGTTTTAAGCAGTCACTTTTGGACAAGTCTCAAGAGAATCCTACAAACACTGAAATTTGGTTATGAGCTCCAATCTAGTTCCACCATTAATGACATCACATAAAGAAATTCCTCCCACCCAAATGAGTTAACCACGTTGGCCAACTTCCCAGAAGGAGACAGTTTCAACCAGTTGATAAGATCTGAGTTGAGCGCTTTCATTGAGGATAGTGTTCAGTCTCTTCCCTTTCCTTCTCAGGCAGCCTCCTGGGCAAAGCAAGACCTCTCTTATCCTTCCAGACCATTCAGAAGACCCTGTCCTATAAATGAGTAAGCATTGACCTCTACCCATAAATGCTTGGTTGTAAATTCAGTCCTCGGTACTCTAACAAACAACACTTGTATCTTTGGTCTCAATGATGAAGGATTAACATGCAAAAAGTTAGGGATGTAGTAAAAAAAAAAAAAAGACATTTCTTTTTTTATTTTCTTTTACTGAAACTTAGTCAGATAAATTAGTCCTGTTTTGACCAGGCCTGCAGCTGTAGCCTCATTCTGTGTGCACGTTGTTGGCTTATGAACCTCCAGTGTAGATAAAGGACATGTCCTGGATCCTCAATACACATGTCCTGTTGCAGCTATGAAGTAGAAGTAATTAATTATACACTCAAGTGCATGCAATTCAATTTTGAAGTTAACTCCTTATTCAGGAGGACAGGGGGAAGGTACCTTGGTTACCCAACTGTAATGTAATTTCTTGGACCCAAGGGGAACAATTGGAGTATGACCATACTCAAAATGAAGAGATCCATTATTTGGTTCAATGGGACAAACCAGGAATCTGGAAATTGGGATGAATAGGATCATTGGAACAGCCTTCCAGCTTTAAAATCAAGTATTTTCATTACCAAAAAAAGAGGGGGATTATTGCCAGTAGTGATATTAAGCCAATATTTTCAGTAGGGTCTTCGTTGTGTATAACTGTGCCTAGTGACAGATATGGAACCTGACCTCAGACCGAAGAAGGGCCTCCACAGCAACTTCTCCCATTAGCCTTATTCTTGCCTCAGATGGAAAATTTTGTATAGGAGTGAGAGTTATGAAACAGTGAGCTGTGAGGAAGGGGAGTTGGTGAAGAGAAGGGGAGAGGGGGAAACACAATAAGGCTTCAGCTGCAACTTGGTTGGTTGTCTTGCCTAAGAAAGCAGAACTGTGGCCACTTCCAGGCACAAGCCCAGGCTAAGCCTTCTTGGGTGTCCGTGGGAATCCTTTGCCTGGTATACTGGAGCATCTGCTTCCAGCTGTAAGCTTAATCCCATCACCAAAGTTTCGAGTGTGGAAAGAGAAACAACAAAAACCAGGGCATTTACACCTCCTTATGCAGTCCTGCCCAAAAAGATCTTCATTAGCCAGCCTTCCTGAATAAAGTACAAGAAATTCGGTATGAGATATTTTGTTATATATTTTAGGTCTTTTATTATGATCCTTTTCCCCCATTCATAAGTCTACTTACTGATTTGGTTTCCATAACCAGAAAAATGACTAAGAAAAAGGAGCAAAACCCTAATTATGGTGAAGACATTCACATCAATGATACTATAGTTGATGATTTTTTTGCCAATAGACAAATGTAGGCAGGCTTTAAACTTTGAGTTGCAACATCATTACTACTTTTTTTCCTTCTCCAACTAACTGCAATGTTTCCTGTTACGTTAGAAACAAAATCATCATGCTTACTTTACATCCCCATGACTATTCTGTAACTCCCAACTTGTACTTCTTAATCTCTTCACCTATTCACCCATATCCCTAAGCCGCTCCCATCTAGCAACCATCACAATGTTTTCTGTATCTATGAGTCTGTTTCTGTTCTACTTGTTTGTTTATTTTGTTTTTTAAATTATTGTTGATAGGTATCTATTACCATTTTATTGTTCATTTTTTTCTCTATTCTTTTCTTCTTTTTAAAGAAGACCCTTTAACATTTCATGGAATAATGATTTGGTGATGATGAACTCCTTTAGCTTTTCCTTGTCTGGGAAACTCTTTATATGTCCTTTGATTCTAAGTGATAGCTTTGCTAGGTAATATTGTAATAACTATGTCAGAAGGGTAGGAGAGTCCCAACTGGTTTGGCTCAGTGGGTAGAGCGTCGGCCTGTGGACTGAAGAGTCCAGGGTTTGATTCCAGTCTAGGGCACATGCCTTGGTTTCGGGCTCGATCCCCAATAGGGGGTGTGCGGGAGGCGGCCAATCAGTGATTCTCTCTCATCATTGATGTTTCTGTATCTCTCTCCCTCTTCCTTCCTCCCTGAAATCAATAAAAATATATATAAAAAAAGAAGGGTAGGAGACTTATCAGGATGATCAATTAGTAAGTTATATAATGTCAACTCACTGGGTTATACATATAAAGCTAATGTAATATTGTATGTCAACTGTAATGAAAAGTAAAGTTATTTAAAGTCAAAAACATAAAATATAAGTAAAAATAAAACATTATAAAATTGCAGTAGAGCTGAAAAGAACTTTGTTATGAATTAGTTTCTCTCTTTGAATAAATCACCCTACTTTTCTCCGCCAGAATTTTCGTCTTTGCTCTGTGAGGACGTTTGGATGAACTGATCTCTTAGACCCTAGTGGTTCTGCAAGCAAAAAGAGAAAGTGGCCCTTCCTTTAGGGGAAGAATACAGGCTTGAAATTCCATGTTCACAACCCTCAAGATTTTTCAAGGGAAATATTCAGCCAGTGAATGTTGCCGTATCAAGGGAACCATCTTAGAATAGGGGGTTCTCCTCACAAAGGAGCCTCGGCAAGTTCTCCCTCCGATTAGGACCCCTTTTCCTCTTTAATAGGAAGACAATAACACCCACTGCAGAGACTTGTGTAAATGCATGAAATGATTTCTATAGGGCTCCTAGCATATGTTAGAAGCAGGACAGCCCCTCTCATATCCTGGTCTCTTTGTTTGGGTATTTCATTTGTAGCGCTAACCCTTCCATAAACTTCCAAGTATATTTTTAATGGCAAGTACCTTAAACAAAAAAGGATCTGTGTCGAGTCCCAGACCTGGCACTTGGTAATGTTGAAAGCATTGGCTGCCAATTTGCCATGCCGGTAATATCTGATTTACAGTTCCCCATGGGTGGGTAGGTGAGTGGGAGGGTGGGGTTCAATCTCTCAGGAGAAGACATTTTTCTTCCTTCTAACTTTCTTCTTTGGTCGTGTAATAAAAGGTTGAGTGACTGCTTCATGGAGCCGGAGAACATCCCAGCTCTCCTCAGCATGGCTGGCATGTGGGTCTCCGTGTTTCCCTGGCAAGAAATTTCTCATGAAGGCAAGTCACTTTTTTCTTCCTGGCCTGGTAAAAACTAGACAGCAAAGGACAGTTTTCGTTTTGAAACTCGCCCACTTTCTTGGGCAACCACCTACCTTGGCTGCCCAGCCTAGACTTTCAGAGACATGGGATAGTTTCACTTATAAAATCCACTTCCTCAGAAAGCAGACGCGGTGGAGTTTCCTGAATTTGGCAGAATCTCTCTTTAGAGACACTCACTCCACTTCAGACAGCTAGACACTAAGATCCGTGGACTAGAAAATGCTTAAGTTGAAAGCTGGGTCAAAACTGAATGGGGAATAGAATGCTCATATGAGGGGCCAGGGGAGTGTGAAGCCAGCCCACCAGCAGGGGCTGTGAGTTCAGGATCACTGAGCCCCAAATCCTCCTCAGGGGCAGCACCCCACACATGAAACTATTGGTCCATCCCACCAAACACTTAAAAAGAAAGGAGCAAGAACTTCTATGAATTAAGAAAGACAGGTAAATCTCTCTTAAAGACACTTTCTAACTAAATACAGTAAAATTCTCAATGATAGGTCTCATAGAGCAAAGCAGTAAAGCCTTTGTAGAATGCTATTATTCATTTATTTTTGTAAGTTAACTGATAGCTGGGGAGAGTAAAAGACTTGTCCAAGTTTAAGATAAGGGAGGCTGGCTTTCCGAAGCAAGTCCTCCTTCTATGAGTCATTGCTGGGCACAATGCAGTATGGGAAGCATTTGGGTTTAAAGGTGCCCCTTGTGATTGGCTCTGGTCTATTATTTTCCTAGTCAGGGATCTTAGGTAGCTTTCTTAATTTCATTGATCTAAATTCCATCCTTACAAAATGGACTATGTAATATCTAATGTATGGGTCATTGCAGCAAATTTCAACGGGTGTGCTGCAGCACACGGATGTGTTGCACACATTTTTTAAACATGCAGTACCTGACTATTTAGTCAGGGGCACTGACTTCTTTTCCCTTAGATTGTCAAATAAAACAGTGACAACAGCCAGCACAATAATAGCTGTCCAGTGTGAATGAATCAAAATTATACCTATTTTTTGGTCAGATCTGCAAAAAAAGGAATATATATTTTGTGTGTGCTGCAGAATTAGTTTATGTGTGCCATGAGATTAAAAAGTTCACTGTGTTATTGTAAGGTTTAAGTTAGTTATTAAAAGGCAATGTTTTAAAGAGCTTTCGAATTTTTTTACTTATTTTTTTCAGGCCACAATCCTTTAAGCCTACCATCTGCATCTTCTTTTAATATCTTCATGCTTTCTTAAAGAGATTGATTTCCAAAAGGAATCTTAAGACTTCGTGTTGAACTCCACTTACCCCCACTGTCATTCTTTCATTCAGAAAAAAAATACTCTATTTTCAAATGTCATAGCCTAATTGACTGTATAATATATATTTACCCTTAATTAGGAAAGTAAAATAACCAAAAAGAATGTAGCAAAGTAAGTTTTCATTCTAAAGTTTAAGCATAAATACCGAAAGTTTGTGCCCAGTTAGTTATTCTTATCAATTACTACTCTAAAAAAGTTTTTAAAAAACTGAAGCTATTCCACATAACTGGTAAACTAAAGTAGATGTGGGCAAACTGTTTCCAAAAAAAAGCCCGATAATCAATATTTTGACTTTGTGGGCTATATGGTGTCTGTAACCACCCAAAAAGCTGCCATAGACAATACATAAATGAATGGGCACGGTTGTGTTCCCCCACACGAAGATTTAAGCTGGAATATTGCCCAGGCCATTTATCTCACGTTTCCCTCTACTTAAAGGTTGTTCATTAACTGATAGACTTGTAGGGGAGAGTTTCAAATTCTTGACTATTGAGGAATTCTTTCATCTTTTCTTTTTTTTTTTAACTATGAGGGTTCTTGTTGTTGTTTTTTAAATGTTGACTTAGTTTCCATTTCATAGTTGCTGTCAAGACTTGGAGAATTTTCTGTTTTTTATCAATAAGTTGCTTTCACACTTTCGGAATTTTAACTGATGGTAAAACCAAGGGCTGCTGAAGTAGTAGTCGAGACTAAGCTGAAACAATAAATAACTTGAGTTTTGTCCCATGTTTGGCATTCATTTGTCAGGGCCATGTCACTTCTCTACTCAGCCTTCATTTCCCAGACTATAAACAGTATTATTAGAGGCCAAATATTCAGAGTTGTCTCTGGGCCCTTCTGAAAGGCAAACTTTCCCTCGGCTTCTCTTCAAAGACCCCTCATGTTCTTCCCAGAATCCTACATTTACAGTATGGACATTCGTGATGCTAAGTCCTATGCTTGCCATACGGCATTACATAATTATTTTCCCTTCAGGTGTAATTACGGAATTGCCAATGCTGCGACTCTGTTTTGCATTATTTCACACGTATTTTCTAGTTTTGATTTAGGTCTCTGCGTGGTATGCCATAAATCAGCAGAGTGAGGGTGGGTAATGAAAGCAGATCAAAACACAGCCCTCCCTGCTATAGAATGTTCCTCAAGTGACACTCCATAATTCAAACGCTGCAAGGCACGGGGCAGCCAAAGCCGGGCACTGCGACAGTATGAGTTGTTTTTGTTAATAGAGATGAAATTATGGGTGTAACTAGCTGGCAGTCCTCAAACAGACTTTAGCAAACTGTTTACTCAGCTGTCCTCAGGCAACAACTTAATACTTGTGGATAAAGTTATTCGCCCACCATCTCCCAAGTGGTATAGTCCGGGGATCCCAATTTGTTCTCACTACGAAAAAGAAAGAACAAGTTTGCAACTCTCCAAACGCAGTCTGGGATTCTGGCTGGGTTTTGTTTTTAACATATCAAGCTTTTGGCACCGTGATTGCTAAAAATCTCCTTGTCCTTTGTGGTCTGCGGTTCAGAAATCTATAAGAAGCTGCGATCTGAAATATTTGTGTGGCTTAAAGAAACCTTGTGGTCCCTAATGCTAAACCCTTGTTACTGTATGTTCGCCTTCACTATCCCCCTCACCCACGACGCCTTCCCCTTCCTCTCTGCCTGTCTACATCATGCATCCTTTTAGACCCAGCTCCGGCACCTCCTCCTGGAAGTCTTCCCTTATCCCCTAGCCTCGCCCAACAGATGTTGACCTAGGAATTTTTCTCTAATCCAATTTTGAAAAATTATCACACAGTGCTTAAGATATATAAAACTGTATAAAAATAATACAATAATCACCAATTTGCCTACCAGCTCTAGTTCAGAAGCCCCTGAAGACTAGAAGAACCACTATCTGATTTTGGCATTTATTTCCCCATGGATATCCTCATATAATAATATATCTTATGTATATTTATCTCTATCTATGTAAATGCAGATAAATATATTATATGTAAATTCTAATGGATATATAATATTAAGGGACATCTAATTTTAATATATAGTAATTTAGTGTATTATAAGCTTTATATAAATGTTATTGTGCTGTATATATTCTAAAACCTGATTATTTGGGGCACTCACCTTTATGCTTATCAGGTTTATCATGTTGATTCTCATAGTTCATTTCTTTCCACTGCTATATGTGTTCCATCATTGAAGTTTATTTATTTTGCACACTTAATGGATTTTCATCTGAGTCCATAAAATTTTAAAAGTATTATCCTGACATTACTATTGTCTTAAGATCATTTGCCTATATATTTTCACCCTCTATGAGATTAAAGGTTTCTTGGGCAGAGGTCACAATACAGGTTTGCTCTTTTGAATTGAATTACTACAAGAGATCCAGCAAGTATTGTCATTTTTATACAAATGAAGACACTGCCATTATGTCACTGTCCCTTGACACAACATCAAGGTTCCATCTTCTGGTTCTCCTAGCTGAGTTCAGCAGCACTGTCATAAAAGCCACTCACATTTACTAGAGACGACCAGAACGTTTCTCTTTAATCTCTGTGTTTCCTAGAACTCTGAATTTCTTAGTCCAGAAGTTGAAACTTCTTGGAAAAATTTAAAAAATAATATGAACCTGCTTTTCATTTGGAGGAACTGCACCTCAGAACAAGAAAGCTGATAGCAGAATTAAAAACAATTTTTTAAACTGAGATAGAATTCCTATACCATAAAATTTGCCTTTGAAAAATGTACTGTTTAGTGGTTTTAGTGTGTTTACAGAGTTGTGCAACCATTAGTGCTGTAACTTCAGGACATTTTTTTACCCCACAAGAAATCCCTTAGCATCCCTTCTTCCCCCTTCAGTCCCTGGCAACCACTAAGCCACTTTCTGTTTCTATAGATTTGCTTGTTTGGAATATTTCATACCAATGGAATCCTACAGTATCTGGCTTTTGAGATGGTTCTTTCACTTGCATAATGTTCTTAAGGTTCATCCACTATATATCATGCATCAGCACTTCATTTCTTTTTATTGTCGAATAATATCCCATCCTATGACTATACCACATTTTATTCTTCCATTCCTCAGCTGATGGACAGTTGGCTTGTTTCACTTCTTGCTATTGTGAATAATGTTGCTTTGAACTTTCACGTACAAGTTTTTGTGTGGATGCATGTTTTCATTTCTCTTGGGTATATACCTATGAGTAGAATCGCTGGGTTATATGGTAACTCTGTTTAAGTTTTGAAGAACTGCCAAACTGTTTTCCCCAAGTAGATTCTTTCACGGAAGTGAACGCTCCAAAGACATTCCTAGCTTGCTTGTAATCACTGTGATCCCCAATTTAATGTTCTGGATTTTCTTCTTTCCTGTATTTTGTTTGTTTGTTTGTTTTTCACTTTGGTTTGTTCATTTCTTTTTTGTAATGTTCTAAATTTTAAAACAATGTCTGCATTCACTGTATTATTCCCTGAATGTCATGATTCTTAAATTTCTCTAACAATTTCACACTTGCCCTTCGATTTGTGAATGAAATTGTCTTATTCCAGGCTGCATTTACACATTAACCTCAAGTTGATATAGTTTCATTGTAGTAAAAAACCCATATAGTAATTTCCCTCCCATGTTTGTTTTATCTTCCAGACTTAAATGACCCTGGTATAGAAAGGTTAGCAGAAAAATACCCCCTAGTTTAAAATATAGAATTTTTCATGTAACTACATTGCAGTAACAGTGTAGGTGATTTATAGTTGAGTGAAAGGAAGAAGAAAGACAGTGTGACGTCCTGCAGGCACCTTTGCAAAACAATCAGAACAAGGACAAATTAATCTGCCATCCAGCTGTTTGCCCATCACAGATTCTGGGACTTAGGAATCCTCTCTGTTCTGGAGCCTTTTTTTATTGTACAAATATGAACCTTCACACTGTTTCTTTTAAATTCTTTGATGCTTGGCTAATTTTAAAAGTTGTATTTATTTTTTCTGATTGAAAGGTAATATAAATTGGAAAAAAAACAATTTTTAGGAAAAGCAGAGGAAATATAGAAGAAAATAAAAATAAATAAAAGTAAATAACCTGTGGCCCAATTACTCACAGGTTACTACTGTCAACAGAATATTTTCTTTTGGTCTTTTCTCTAAGCATAAATATTCTTTGAAAACACGATTTCTCTGGTTGAACGACATGTCTTCATACAAATGCACTGTGATTTATGGGACCATCCCCTGAAGGAGACCAGTTTATTGATCTTTCCCGCATTGTTTGTTGATGTTTCCATACTGAATTGTGAATACCTTTACCTTGTTTTCACATGACGGTGGGAAAGATGGCCAGACACCCAGGGCCTACTCTTCCCATGGAGAGAATGGGAAATAAAATAATTCCATAAGAAAATACTGAGATCTTGTAGGAGGTAGAAAAACATCTTTAGGTAAACAGAGTTTTCTAATTGTATTATAATTTAATGTCCAATTAATAAAAGCTATGTCATATTTGTCACAATTAGTGATAAGCAATAAGTTTTGACTTAAAAGCAGAGGATTACAATAATTGTACATAAAAAAAAGGCCAAATAACACTTTAAGGACTTTGGGCACAATAAATATGTAGAAGTAGGAAATTACTCCTCCACCTTTTAAGATTTGATTATCAGTTACTATTGGAACGGATTATTGTTATAAGTCTTTGATTCCCGATCATGTTGGAGATATAACACTGGTTAGATTTTTTGAAAATCATAATGCTTTCCCTCGTGAAATCCATTTACAGATACAGGGACTATTTCTATCCACAGACCAGTAATAGGGAGTATGAGCATAAAATGAATTCTAATTACGTTTATCATTATCATTTTTGGAAACTCCTTAAGGAAATGGAAAATGTCCTAGTATATTGCCAAAAACAATAAAAATGACTGGGCGTAGAGAGTAAAAATCACTATTATAATTAATTAATGTGATCCAGAATAATAAATATTATTTGAGTAATTAAATAAGGCTGAAAAGGAAAGTTAACAAAATAAACTTATTTCAAAATACGGACAACGTTTTTCCTCCACTTCTTCCCCATGAGTCAGATACATCAAATATATTTTAAATATATTTTGACTTTATGTTAGGATTTAATAACATTTCTATAGATTTTTAAAATTCTTGTCATTCATTCTACACTGAGGAAACCGGTCGCTTTTACCGTTGTGAAACACCAGCCATGCCAAGGCAGACTTTTCCTTCTCGATGCATTTGCAATTTTACAAAGAGCTTCTGGTGACTCAGAAAATCCCATGCATCAATTTTCCAAATTAGATTTTATGTGATTAAAAATAAATTTAAATCAAACAAAGACGTTGGTGTGCTTCTGAGAATTCTCATGTCAGGAGTTGGCAAGTACGGGCCATGTGTAGGTGTATGTGTGCTTGCTAAGTACTGTGTGAGCATTTAGGACCTTATTTGAAAAGTTCTTTCCTGGAAGAAGAGTAAAGGGTACTGCTTTGGAACCCAGCCTGCCTGCTTCAGAGGAGAAGACAGGGGGGTGGTAGACACGAAGGAAATCCACGGTTTAAAAATTAAAGAAATGGGATCAATGGACTTGTTATCCTGGGATATTTAGTAACTGGAATTATTTGTTCCTGCGGAGCTCTTCTTAAGTAAAGGAGAAGGGAGTATTCTTATAGCATAAATAATGCCTCTTTCTACATTATGGGGACTCCTGCATCCCAGCTTGCTTACCCCAATGGCCATCAATTGGTGGCAGAGTCAATGTTTCTTTTTTAATGATGAAACTGACCAAAGGCATAACCTGCTTTGGCTGCTGAAAGAGAAGGTCAACCTAGATAGGTAATAAGCATCTGGGGTCACTTTAAGTAAATAACGAATGTTAGCGTGGATGGAGGATGAGAAGACGCTCATTCTGTTACCTACGGGGCATCTAAGCCTTGTTAGAAACTTGGAATCTGTCCCCCTCAAACCGTCTTGTAAGATCCAGCTGTATACCGCCTGGCTGTGACTCACCTTCCTGGCCACCCTCGATGCTGTCGGGCTGTCTCCTCTGACACTCACTCTCTGTGCTCCCACTATAATTCGGCGCCGATGACTGTTTGCCCGTGGTGTGTATACTTCTTATTCCTCAAACTAGACAGCAAGTTTCCTGAGGGTAGGAGCCAGATGCCCTGCTTCCCTTCACTCCCTGCCTCTCCCGCACACTGCCGGCCTATCCAGTTGGTTCCTATGTCTTGGGCAAGGGAACTGCAGTCTGCAGTGTGACGCTTGTGCCATTAAACCCCAGAGATGGAGAAGCTGACGGTCAAGTGAGCTATCCAACACGCCCTGCCGAAGTCCGCGTGCTCTATCTGCCCCGCGGAAAACCCAGCTTTCCCGTTCTTAGCAGAGCAAGTAACCCTTAACTAAGCAATGGAAAGGGCATTCCACCGTTCGAAGCATGATTAACGCTGTACGTATTAAAATGCTTCTAAGTCAGACCTGTTTAGATCACCTGTCCCTTTAGCCTCGTGGTCCTTTCAACTGTTGTTTGTTGAAATATACTGAAGCATATACTCAGCATACAAGACAATGGTTGTTGGTTTGTTTTTTATTTTAGCATTCAGTAGCTGCAGCCCATTCCCCCCCTTCTGCTCTGTAGTTTATATTTATGATGGCAAAATAGTAAATTATATTAAAACTCCCTTAGCCTAAAAAATGCCACATTCTGAATGCATATTAAGTTGGAACTTGAGGATAGAATTGTGCTATTTCTGTAACATTGAACTCTGAAGGGGGGAGATATTTTACATCCTAAAGTAGGCGTAGACCAGCTTTGTGGAAACGTTATGGGAGGCTGGATTGTGATTAGAGTGACCTGAGGGGCGGATGCCCTGGAGAATCCAGAGACAGTAACGAATGAAGCCATTTGGAGGATCAGTGCCCTTCGATTATCCTGCATTCGGCAAAGCAGATGGGGTACTTGTTCTCTAGGGGCAGCCCATTCGAAAGCCTAAAACAAAAAACAAAACAAAAAAAAACAACAACAACAAATGAATTTGACTAACCTGAATAAAAATCATAAGTCTTATTTATACAAAGCTGTTCAATAGACTATAATGAAACAATGAAGAATTTCTAAAATGTTGATTTGTGGTCTCAATGAGTCTACATGAGTGAAATTATCTGGCAGTGTTTTAACTTCCAAAGGAATCAAGTGTGAAATGTAAAATCTGTGTTCAGGCATAAGAACCTTCTGGAAACAAACTCCAGAAGTCACTCTGAGAAACCCATTTGTGAGTGCTCAGGGGAAATCACCCATAGCCTTTCCTGCCCAACAGGAGAAGCCAAACCCTCCGTACCCAGGTGGCTCCCCCCTAATACGAGGGTGTTCCCCTCACTTTTTAGAATATTTCTCTTGCTTTTTCAAGTGTAATTTATCATGTGAAACACCTTGAGAGTTTGGACACGATAGTTACAAAGAGAAGGTATGAGTTATCTTGTGATACTCCCCATCAACCAAGTAGTCTGTTGTTTTGAATAAGAACTGACTGTTTTCTCTAGAAATATATATTGTGCTTAGACTTGTGGGGCAGATGATCTGGACTTTTCTACAGTTTTAAAACTGAAAATGAACTTTAGAAGCTAAACTTTTATTAGGGATGTGGCTGAATTAAAAAAAAATACATTAGGTTTCAACAATGTGAATTTTAAATGGAGCAGTTTTTTCTACATATGAATAAACTTGCTGACCAATTATAGATGTGTTTGCATACACTTCTGTCTCTTCTTTTTGGTGGAAACAACACAGTAAGTGTTTTATACACAAGACTACTGAAGAAATATTTTAAAGATATAAAAAGTTAAAGAAATGCTAGTAGAATCATTGCATTGGCTTTGTCATCTCCAGACAGAATTGTCACATGACTTGTAAGCTCCCAGGTTAATGCACCAGCAGCAGCAGAAGCTAAAACAGCATGCTTAACTGGAAATCTTGAACACATATGAAAAATGGGAGAAAACCCAAAGTGAGATAAAATATATAAGTCTTAAAATTAAATATTTTTTACTTAAGTTGATCTGAAAATAAAAAGAAGAAATGAAATAAATACTAGTGTGTCGCCACATACAGCTTCCTTCCCATTTTTGAAGGCAGAAACTCCCAGCCAGTCACAACTAATGAGACAAAAGATGTTAATAGGAAAATGGGATTTAATTCCACTTGATTTTATTCAACTCCATAGACATTTTTAGGTCTGGGAAAGCAAGTGTCGGAAATATTATTGACAAGACCTTGCAGCAAGGACTTGGTATTTCTTGGGACATTTTAGAAATTAGCAAATTGTCAAAGGAGAAGCTAAGTTCAACAAGCCGGAAACTGAGTTCACCAAAGGGGAAGGGAAGAGGGACAATGTAGCCTCTTTAATAGATTCTAGGAAACAGACAGACCAAAGGCATCACAGCAAGGTGACTCCGCTGTGAGCTCTTCCACATACATCGACCTGTGCCCTGAGGTTTGGTTTCCTTCCCATACTTGGGGCTGCATGCCTGGGAGAAGGGAGGAAGGGAAGGAAGAAGAGAGGGAAGAAAGGGAGGAGAAAGATGATTGACAGTTCTAGAAAGTGGGGGAAACCCTCGCCCCCATGTAATCAGTGATTGATATGGAACAGTGAAGAGGCTCTAACTCTTAGCATAATATACCTGCAGACTGCTGACTTTCAATAGAATATTCAGGTGTCTCCCTCATCTCCCCCGAGACGCGGCTCTGGGATAAGGCTCCCGAATCACCTTTCCCCATGTTATGCAGTGTCCCCCACTAAAGTGGCTGCATTGGCCTGATCACTAGCATCATCTGCATATCACATTCATGGCTTGATTAACAGGAATATTTATCACATTCTTATGATTCCTTTCCTCCATTTTTATCAGCAATATTACTTGTATAAGAAATTAGTATGTTCTTATATTTGCAGAAACATCATCTTACTTTAAGTTTGTAAAACATTTTTTAAATATATTTTTATTGATTTCAGAGAGGAAGGGAGAGGGAGAGAGATAGAAACATCAATGATGAGAGAGAATCATCAATCGGCTGCCTCCTGATGCCCCCCACTGGGGAGCGAGCCCACAACCCAGACATATGCCCTGGACCGGAATCAAACCTGGGACTCTTCAGTCCGCAGGCCAACGCTCTATCCACTGAGCAAAACTGGCTAGGGCGAGTTTGTAAAACATTTTATATGTAAGGCTATTGAGGGAACTTTTTATATTCCAAATAAAAACAAAAGCAAATGCATGTATTACATACATTGCACTCTTATGATTAGGATATTTCTAAATAAAACAATAAAATTGTAAACATCTCCTTTTCCCCCCTTCTTTTCTACTGGCCACCACAGGATTAGTAGGAAATGTGTTATCTGTTACCAAGTGGATGTTTGGCTTAGACCAGCCCAGAGCAGGGTTGGAGGGATAACTACAGTGAAATGAGGGGCCTGGATACCTCATTTCAGACATACCTCATTTCAGAGCCTTGGGGGGACCTTCAATGGATCAGTGAAAATCCCCACTTTAGCTGGCTCATGGTAAAAAAGGCAAATGTTATCCACCACCTGAGGATCTAATATAACCAATCACATCAGTAAAAATGCCGTAAACAGAGCTTGGCACAAACAGCAGTTAATAAACCTTTCATGGATTTTCTTGAATTAGCCACGTACTGAATGAATGATTTCTCTAGTCCTGGGCAACGCTGGCCCGGACAAACTGCTGATACACTGGCAGCCTTGTGTAGAAGTCACTACCAACAAATACAAAACCAGCAAAAGCAACAACCACAATGAGTCCGGAAAGGACGCCGTATTCTCTGAAAGTGGCCGTGGAATGGGTGATAAACACTAATGACTGTCATCACTCAGATGACTTTGTCCTGTTCAGAGCATCTTCCCATCCTAGTATTTCATTACAATTGATGGGCTATCTCCTCACGTACCAGGCATTCAGGGTAAACACAGCGAACATGACACTCCAAGCCTTGGGGGGTAAGAATGCATGTCTCCACTTGCCTGCAGGGGCTGCCAGAGACAGCTTGACATGGGCATCCTTTGGCCTTCTCACCGCCCCTGCTAACCCAGCCCTGATAAATAAGCCAGCTAATTGAATTAATAAACAACTCTTTCTTTCTTTTTTTTATTTTTTATAGCCAGCTGGCGTGCAATCAAAATGTGTGATAAATTATCTGTCACTGCTTTAACCGCAGCAGGGGGAAAGTGGAAAAATTAGCCACTTCAACCCTCTCTCGCTGCTCCCAACCTTCCTGCTCAGTTTGCTTAGCTATAAGATTTTCCCCCTCCTTGGTCTTCTCACTTTGGCTGAGGTCCAGGACAGAGTCGCTGTGGATGGAGAAATGTACTTGGCTGCCCTGATGATGGATCCCTGAGCCCCAGCCCTGTGGAGGGATGCTGAAATTCCATGCCGGCCTGTGGGAAAGCCAGATCCGTGTGCTGCCTTGGCAGGGGAGACTCGGTTCTGAGCCTGTGGCTTAAGCCCAGAGATTCTCATTAAGATTGGAGGGTGTGATGTGGTTCACGAACCAAGTGTTGTGATGTCTGCTTTTTGGGGGCCCCACCTCTAATGCCAAAGAGCTTGGGGGCCTTTCTGGAATGAATGCTTACCAGAGTCTTAGGGAATGTAAGTGTCAGCATGATGCGCTGGTCCATTCTTCATCCGTTTTTACACTTGAGCAACTTTCTTCTGTGTCTTTTCTTTGTAGCCTAAGACCTGATTTCAAGTCGCTCTCGTGAAAGGTACTGGTTTTGACACGGTGTTCTTTGGGGTTGTTCAGCAGAATCATGCCCTATAAAAGGCCTGGACAGTTCAAGAAGACTTTCCGTCATTTGTGTTTCTGCTGGTCCCTAATGCAGTTTCTCAAGGCCCCCAAAATAAACAGCCACCGTCAGGATAAGCCAACACATGGACAGACATCATTAGGTTCTTCTGTGTCCTCTCGCTGTGTCTTAGGAGGGTCACCAGCATTGGGAAGCATCTGGATTGTATGTCCACCACAATTCTCTTAGAAGCACTTTCATTTTAGGATGTTGCATTGGGTCATAATACACAAATCATTCACAGGGAACAATCCGGAACTGGCAACAGATCTAGGCTGGGTAACTGCAAGGGTTCTTGATCTCTCTGATTCCTGGGCTTCCCAATATGAACAATTCAAGGAGCTTTTTATTGGCTCTACAGAGCAGAACCTTAGCCCACTACCCTTAGATAAAGCTGCTTGGAAATGGGATGATAGCATGGCTTCTTCTTTTTTTTTTTTAATCTTTCAGGAAAAGAGAGCTTTTTGGCTAAACTTCATGTCATTGGTAAAGTCAGACCTTGACCATTATCAAGGCAAAACTGGGGACCGTGCTCCTTGTTAATATTTGATTATGTTCTTATACCAGAATGTTTTCTGCAGGTCCTTTGGCTGCTTTCATGGCATTTTCAGTCCTGGCTGTGCTCAGCCTCTCTGTGGACCCAACAGCTTCTTAATGTGGGTGGGGGCAGGATGGTGGAAAGAGGAATTAAAGTAATTCTGAACCCACAATGTGAAGTATTGTGCTTGTGAAACTCCAGGACATTCACACCTCTGTGGAACAGTAACTGGCTGCCCTGAAGAATGCACTTGAACTCCACAGGACAGAATCCAAAAATTTCAACAAGGGTCTTGTTTAAGGGGCCATAGGAAAATCTCAGAGCAGAATTCTTGCATTAGTTTTGGGACCTGGTCATGTGCTATGGTACCTTCCCCCACTCCTTTCCTCCTTCTTCATCACACACACACACACACACACACACACACACACACACACACACCATGTCTCAGGCCTCATGCTTTGTTCCAATTCTTTGGTCATGAGGCAGATCCAGTGGTGGAGGGAGACAGATAGTGATAGTGTCAAGGAGCATATTAATGATCGTGTCAGAAGACAGAGAGGAGATAGCCACCTTGTAGGAAGCTTCACGACCTCCCATTTTATATGCTTTTGCCACCAGCCCTTTCAAAGAAAATGAGCAACATCACATGAAACAACAACCAAAAAAATGTTAAATTTTGCTTTGACATATACTTGTATTTGTTTTACAGAATATCTGAGAGGAGAAAAGAAGTAAGGGGAAGTTATACAGTTGCTTTGATTTCCATATTTTCAGGCCCCCCTCTTGAAATTCTCTATTGACAGAAGCCACAGTGACAATGTCAGCCACCCTTATTGACTAAATCAATGTTGTGTCTATCTACTAAACAGGTTTATGAGAATGCTAATTGGAATCTCTGGATTGGAGTTGATTATTTGAAAGTAGAAGGGTTACATTTACGGCCTAATGTAGGTTCCATCATTATGACTTTCCTACAGAGAAGTGGAGTATATACTTCTCCTACGTGCAGGCCAAATTCCAGGTGCAAATCTAAAAAGCATCTGAGAGGAGAATGCCAGGGCTGGAGCTTTACATAGTTCCCTTTAAATATCTTCACAAGACTGGAATTATTTGAAAGATATCAGAACACAATCCAATAACCATTTGAAGAAACCACGGGAAAAAGACTGAGAGAAGTACCCTAGCTGTTATCGGTAAAGGACAGTATGTCCTTGATAACACTCCCCCAAAGGTCTCAGGGTTTTCCCTTGCCTCTTAGGTTGGGAGATCCTGTAGGAGCCTCCATATCCAGCCAAGATGCTTGTGGGTATAACAAACTCTGCCCTGGTTCCCCCATGGCACAGTGGCTGACACTGTCACTGTAGCTCCTGACAAGAAGTAGGCCAACCCAGGAACACATTGACTCAATGCCACAGAAAATACACAGCATGGGGGCTGCTAGCACTTTCACATGTCATCTCTGTTTCTTATTTAATGTTCAAGATGCAGCTGAGTCCCAGAGTAGTTTCCAGGGTAACAGAGGAAGCCTGGACTGGTAGTCAGGAGTCAGGAATTCTAATTCACCTTCAACCTTGAACTTAGCACATGATCACAATAGCCTTTGATCTCACTGACCTTCAGTTTTCTATTCTGTGAAATAAATTATAATAAACAAGTAAATTTTGGTCCAAAACTTTTCCAGTTACTAGAGCTGATTGTTGTAGAAAAATAAATTAGGAGTGTTGTCATTATCATTGCCATTGTGAACCAGAGTGAGCTGACGAATTTCAATAAGGGCAGGGAAAAAACTGTCACACCGAAGATATTTGGTTATTTACTTGGATTTTTATACCAGCCCATTTTAAAACATCACAATAGTCTCTTTCAAAGTAAGAAGAATAAACAATTGATTGATAAATGCCATTTAGTCATGGTTTAGTTAATCTGGCTGTCAGGGCAGGGCACAGTTTCTCAATCTTAGCACTATTAACTGAGGTAGGTAATCCCTTGTTGTGAAGGGCTGTCCTGTGCATTGCAGGATATTTGGCAGCATCTCTAGGTTCTACCTTAGAGTCCAGTAGCTCATCCTCCAAGTTATGACAATAAAAAATGTCTCCAGATATTGCCAAGTGTCTGCTGGAGGTAAAAATAACCATCAGTTGAGAACCACAGGAGTTAAACCATGACTAGAAGTCTCAGTTTGGGCCAGAGTAAAATATATATATATTATATGTTGCAATCTAAAAATGCTAGTTTACCGCAGAGCCCCAGAAGTATCTAATTCAGATGAAAGCATGCTAACCTTGATCTAAATATCTACTAAAAATAACCCATTTAATCTACAATGTCACAGCCCTCCCCTGCCCCTCAACCCCCCATAGGCAATGGGATCTACTAGATGTCAAGCTTTTTGGAAATAAGCAGTATCGTCTCTGATTTCTTACTGTGCACAGAGTAAGTGCTCAGTGAATGTATAGTGAACGAATGAGCAGCTTCCCCCAAACACCAGGGGCTGCAGGATAAGGAGCTGCCACGCTCAGCCAGTCATTTTAGATAATCTTTATCCTACAAGAGGAAATGAAGCAAGTGTTTGCCAGTTGGAAGGATAGAAGGAATCTTTGGGAGGGACCCTGCCATTAGCCTAGCTGAAGTGGAGCCAGAGTAAAACTCTTTTCTGGTTTAAAAAAAAAAAAATGTCATGGAACATTTAATGACCTACCTCAGTGCATCAGAGCCCAAGCTGCACATCACTCATGCTCCCCAAGAGCTTATAGGAGTGAACGATTCAGTTACTTTAAGTCTTCTGTATTCCTAAATTGGCATATATTTTGGCAGCACTGGGTGTAGAAATCTCAGATGTGCATCTGACATGTTAATCTCTCTAAATGGTAGCCTCCCTGTTTTTCCTCCTGTACTTAACAAGTATGACTTTAAACTGCATTTGAAATGTCTCGCTCAGTTGTCCCGACAACATTATTTTTTTAGAATAAAAAGAATCCACCTCTATCTGTCACTAGCAACATAAGCACTGCGTTGAGTTCGTGTTCATGTTTGATGTTTTATTGGTATTCTTTGAACCAGCTCTGAAAGTCAGAACAATATTAAACCTAAATTCACAAATCATGTAATACAATCATTAGTCTGATTCATGAGATTTGTGGATTTCAGCTGATATTAGTCTATAATCATTAAGTCCTAAAGTGATCACAATTGACTTAACAGAGGATGTTTGCCTCTTGCTTGGGTACTTATGTTATTTACAAGGAAATCAACTAGGCTGGTGATCTTCTAGTCCTATCTCCACACTCCACTGGGGGTGTCTCCATTTTAAACTAGATCAGTCTTCCCAGCAGACCCATTCATTGAGCTGGAGTAGCAAGTGCTTTGGAAACACCACACCTTTTTAGCACCTGGTAAAAGGTTCTCTGTGGTGGTATCCTGTTGATAATATTAATTGACAACTTAATTAATTGACAACTGATATTACAGAGACGTGAATTTTGT
>NW_006383016.1:1022984-1032074 GCF_000327345.1 Myotis davidii | reverse complement strand
TGCATTCAGAGGACTTACCATCTCTGCACATGAAACCAAGGCCCAAAAGTAGGAGTTAAAGAGGAGAGTGACTATGGTCTCAGATGGTAAATGAATACCAGTGTCATAAGTACCAGGGTGATCATCATGGATCATAGATACACACTCCTAGACTCCGGATTTTTAGCCTGTGTTACACACACTATCTCTGAGTGAAAAACTAAGACTAGTTTTAAAATTTTAAAGCCTAGGATGATAAAAGAAAGAGATTTAAAAGAATGAGGACACACCCCTTTCCATCCACTCCCCCTCTGTTTACATCTCACAGTCTTCTATATAAGAAAACCAAGGGAAGCAACATTGTATATACACAGATTGAATTTTAGATTTTTAATAGATTGAACGAAAGCAACCTTAGATGTATTCTCTGTTGTTAGAATCTGATTTTAAAGACTTTTTTCCATCTGTAGAGAAAATAGTTGGGACTGGTTGGAGGATATAATTTTTGTTTGTTTGTTGAATTTTAGTATATATACATTGAATTTTTTTAATATATTTTATTGATTTTTTACAGAGAGGAAGGGAGAGAGATAGAGTTAGAAACATCGATGAGAGAGAAACATCGATCAGCTGCCTCCTGCACATCTCCTATTGGGGATGTGCGCGCAACCCAGGTACATGCCCTTGACCGGAATCGAACCTGGGACCTTTCAGTCCGCAGGCCGACGCTCTATCCACTGAGCCAAACCAGTTTCAGCATATACATTGAATTTTAATACATATCCATTCTACTTCTAGAAAGGATTTTGAGCTACTAATATAAGACAGTACAATGCATTTAAAAATATAGTCCTCCCTAAATAGCAAATTTTACCCAACTGTAATAAGTTGACTACTGACAGTTGTCCTCTTTGGCAAAGCTTATAATATGTGGTGTCCCACCAAGGAAGCTTAATAACGATACAATTCCCATAGCGAATGGGTTTTGGAAGGAAATCAAGGGGTACTTTTGGGTAGAAGAAATGAAAAGGGAGGGAGTAGCAGGCATTGAAATAGTACCAAGCAAAGCAGCCTATCTCCTACTTTCAAAAGATCCCCACTCAATGGATTTGGTCCCATCCGTTACTAAGACCACAGCCCAGTGCTGAGTTCATATAATGTGGACACACTGGAAAAAATGTCTCAATTGGTACCCAGAGCTGTAACATGTGCCTTGCGGGAGAAGCATTCAGTAAATGCAGATAGCCCTTTCCCTGGTCAGAGGAGCTTCCCCTCTGTGAGTCCACAGCCTTAAACATGTTCTCTCAACATGCCATTTGGCCAGTCAGCCTGGATGCTGGGTGGAATGTGTCACAGAAATTGGAGAACTACTCCCCATTGCTTGCACTGCCATCACTATTTCCACTTGGCTTAGCAGCTGACACATTTGGTTAACCATTTTGTTAGTCTCTGGTTAACCACGCTTGGTTTGAAAACCTTACAGAAGCGGGGCAATGTCTATATACAATATTACTCATGTAAAAAACAAACCTGCAGGATGCAGTTCCTTCCTTATCTGCCACACCAAATTCAGACTTTCTCTTGCTGGCATTTGGTGAAAGGAAAAAAACAAACACTTGTTAATACCTTTTGTTGATGAATTTATCTGGAAACCAGGGTGGAGTGAACCATTCCCTAAAAAGGGGAATTGAGCTTTTCTTGTGTTTGAAATACTTTGACTCAACCTTGTATTCACTTCTCTTTTACAATGAGCCCAATCATTCATTATTAATTAACTAGTGGCCTGGTGCACGAAATTCATGCAATTAAAAGGGAGTTAATTAGAGGAAATATTTTAATATTGCTATTTGCCCTTTCTCTATAATAGAAATGTCAGAGATGAAAGAAAATTAGTAAAATGTATATGAAAATCTTCCTCCTGTCAGAGTCTGGGGCACACCGCAGGACTCAGAGTCAAGTCCCCACCCACCTGCATGCACCTCGAAATCGCGTGAGACCCAGACCTGGCCAGCCCCACCCCCATTGGGGGAGTTCCAGACCCAGCTGGCCCCACCGCAGTCAAGCCCCACCAGGCTTGGGGTACAGCCTCAGGTCCCCCGTCAAGCCCCACCAAGCTTGGGGTACAGCCTCAGGTCCCCCGTCGAGCCCCACTGGGCCGAGGGCATGGCCTCAAGAGCCCCAGCCTGGTGCCAGGGCCAGGGGCACGGCCTGAAGTCCCCCAGCCTGGTGCTGGGGTGGGAGGCGCAGCCTGAGGTCCCTCATCAAGCACCACCAGGTGGGGGGCGCAGCCTCAGGTCCCCTGTCTGGAGCCACACAGCCTCAGGTCCCTGCTGATTGCTCATTATGGCTCATTACGGTAACCCTGCCTCCGCTGTGGGCGCAGCCATCTTGTGATGGTGTGATGGAGTCAGAGTCTATTTGCATTTTACCTCTTTATTAATAGGATAAGTACAATATCTGAGCCTGTGGGTAGAGCATGTTTTTTTCACCTCCAGCTAGAGCTGACTTGCTTTTCAAATTTTTTCTCTTCTGCATGTCTTCTTCCCTTCCCTCTGTCCCTTGCTTTTTCCCTTCCCTCTTTCCTTCTCCACCATGCTCTTTATTACCCACCATCTGTCTTCTAACCAGGCAAGCTGTCAGACTGCACCACAACCAACATCTTCTTCACATCCCTGCTCCTCACTGGCTCTCACACAAGTGACTTAACCTTTCTGCACAGGAATTTCCTGCATCTCTGAAACATGGGGAATGGTCTTCATCACCTGCTTCAGACTCTTACTACCTGCCAAGCACTTTGCTCTCTCTAGAAGGCAGGTACTGATTTAGGGCAAGCTGCTATATTCTTGTCAGTTCCTGGTGAGCAGTTGCTTTACAGAAATCTGGAGACAGAAAAGAAATTGCTGAAGCTAAAAAAGAAGACAGATCATGAAATGATAACTTAAGCTTGTTAGGAGATAAATTCTCAGACAGGCCATTTTCAATTAATAAATCAACCCAAAAGCTTTCTGTTTGGCATTTTTAGAATGGTACTCAGTTGTGACAATGTGATTTAAAGAAATGGTTGCACATTCCCCGCCTCCTGCCCCCATCACTTACGTTGTAGGCAGTTAAACTGTAGGTTTAGACCTCTGGCTTATTGAATTGTACACCATGGAGACAATGGAAACTGAGAGGTTAAAAGACAGCTTGGCCATGGCCTGTAATTCCACTCTGAAAAATGTGCCAAATACTTAATGTGTTCTGTTGGTCATACCTCCTGAAACAAAAATGGAAAACTTCAGAGAGAACTCTGAAACTAGAAACGAGGAGAGAGTATTTGACATTCTTCATTGCCCAGTTATTAACCAAATTTTTAAAACACGTGTGAGAACCAACATCAGCTCAGAAAGAAGTTGTTACTCATTTTTCAGTTGAAATGCTCTGCACCGTCATCTCCTTGGGCACGATTCAAACATTTTCCTTTCTCTGCACAAGCTTCCAGATTCTTCAAAAATTATAAGTGGCTCCTCTTGGAAATGTCTTAAATGTAGACATGCAGGATTTTTTTTAAAAGGTTTTGTTCTGGCTTCCCCAAGCACAGCTTTATTCTCTCTGTGTGGTTGGCCTACAATCCCACAGAGTGCTGTTGATAGAAGCTTTTATTAATGGCGAGGCTCCTCCATCACAGGTTTTTCCTGCTCTGAGACCAGCCAGCTCACAAGTGGCATCGGGGGTTCTCAGTGTGCTGAGAGCCCAGGGACTATTTATAGATGTGCTGTTTGTGCTCTCACACAGCTGCTGAGTTGAACTCCATATAATCCAGCCTGTTCCCAGCAGACCTGGAGCTCTTCTCTCACGGGACCACAGAACCATTACAGCAAGTCGAGTTGGCTATTGGTCCAATGACTTGGGGCCACTGACCCCAGCAAAGCCCAAACAAGAAGTTAGGCAGCACTTCAGAATTAGAGTTCATTACAATCTCTCTCTCTCTCCCTTCCCCATAACCCCTCCCCCTTCCTCTCTTCTCCCTCCCAATGTGTTGATACACTTTGGGAGACTCAGACAGGGGTCATATACAGAGGCAAAGGGGGCCATGGGGAAGCAGACTGTACCATTACCATTAAATCAGGAGAAAACCAGAACTGGATACACACACACACAGCATGCTAGGCAGACTGGGATAGAGATACCAAGGGACAGGACAACTTACACTTCAGACAGTCCACTACCCACAGGTAGAGAGAATCTCCTGTAGATTCCTTTTTCTTGAGTAAGTTCAAGGCTCCCTTGGCCAGACACCTAATGTCTCTAACAGAGACACAGAGACACACATCCTGCTATTTCCCAACAACTGGAACAAAGCTGGAAGGTGACCACATAGACCAGCTGTCCTGGCCAGGTCTCCTGGGACCAGGCAGAGGTGTATCCAGTAAGGTCCTTCTTCCAGTCCCCTGAGGGCCTTTTAGTCAGACTTTCAGATCCAGAATTTTGAGCATCTGTGTTCTGAGAGGTGTCCCCCAGGGGTAGAACAGGTTTCAGGGAGGGAAAGCAGTGCCAACTAAACACAGCTGCCCTCAGAACTTGTGGGGAAGGACCCATTGGAGGACCCAGTGACGTGGTGGTACCTGGCTGCTCTACCTGAGCAGGGCACTGCTGAGAAAGGGTCCTGCCTCAGGCATGACAGTGGCATTGTCCATTATGATGGTCACCAAGGACTGCTATTCGTTGAAAGGGGTACAATTTATGTAGCTAAGGCTGACCACTGTCCATCTTGTCTGAGATGATGGGAAATATAGGCATCGCTTTTTATTGCACTACTTTTTGCCAAATAATTAGGTCACCCAACTCAGGAAGGGTCCTGGGATGCACATGAGGAGCAAAGTTTGCTATGGGAACTTGAACTCTGAGTTTCCTGACTTCTGTGCAATTAAAATCCCAAACTTAATGTTGCATTAACATGGATTTTCCATAGTGACTTATAAATGCAAAGTTCTGTGTTTCATATGTATATTTCTAACATATGTTACTGCCTATGTTTCTGATTAAAAGCTCGTCCAAAATAAAATAACAAAGGATTACTTTTTCCAATAGAACTTGCTTCTTCTATAAAAGCTGGAAATAAGCCCTCACCTAAAATTACCCAGGCTTGCAGGTGCTGGGTTTTGGGGGGTGAGACGTGTTTGCTAGCAAGACAAAGGGCATTATTCTCCCTGCAACCACCACCAGAAGGTGTAGTTTTCTGTGGAGAAAATTATAGGCCTGAGCTTCAAAGACGTTCCATGGTTAGGCACCACTCCTGGAGACTGGCAGGCGGCAGGCAGGCAGGCGATCAACAAATATTTATTCTAAGCCACTGTGTATTCAGCACCTTTAAAATTGCCAGGGAAACCAGCCAGAAGGATATAATATCTGCCTGGGCCAAGCTAGTACCTGAAGCCATGCCTTAGAGCTTAAGGAGTTCCATGACTAGACAGGAACAGGGGACCCTAAAACTATGAATGCTGGCAATATCTCACCTGGGTATGGAGATATTGGTAGAATAAATAAAAAACTAGACCCAAGAAAAGGTTCCAACCAAAAGCTGATATTTTATAGGTGCTAGCACCCTAATTCTTTCCTTTTAGATCTCCCTTACAGACACCCAGGTGGCATTCCCCTCCACTTACACACACACACACACACACACACACACACACACACACAGTATCACCACCACCATCAGTTGAACCCACTGGATGGATCAATTTATCAAAATTTTTAAAAAGATAATGAATACTTTTTAGAAGTAGTCAGGCCAGCATGCCAATATGTATGAATGCAGAATGTTCATCACAGTGTAGTTGCAGAGAGAGAAGTGGTAACAGTGTGTATGCCCATCAATTGAAAACTGGGATTCTCCCATAGAGAAAATCCAATTCCTATTAGACGTGATACTGAGGTCTCTGGGATGGGAGGCCGGGATGCGGGGACATGGACTTAACGTAGTGCACATCAGAGCCGGTGCAGAGGCGAACAGGACTAACTCACTGTTGCTTTAAGTTCTCTAATCTAGTTTCCTTGATGCAGCTGCAAAGTCACATCAGCTGTTTGGACGCGTGCATCAATCACAGAATGTGGCTTTACAGAGTCACATGAAACCCCGGCATCCTCTCGTACGAGTGGGTACATAATTGGCAAGCTCTGTCTTCCCTGAGCTGCCTTTGGACTTGCCGATGTTTGTTGTGTTATTGTTTGTTGTTTTTGCGAACCAAGCACAGGATGTTACACTAATCCCCGTTAAATTTGTCCGATTAGATTAGATTAGATTAGATTAGATTAGATTAGATTAGATTAGATTAGATTAGATACTAGTCTGCCCAAAATCTTTCTGGGTGCTGATTCTTCGTCTGTTGTGTTTAACTATCTCTACTAACTTTGTATCATACAAGTTGATGGCTATGGTTTCTGCATTTTCTCTTTAGTTCTAAGCCAGCAGGAAGATGATAGAGTCGTAGGAAAAGTGGCACCTCAACAGTTCTAATTTAAGCAAGGAAAAGAATTCCAGGTTAGATTCCCTCCCCCATTGTCTACCTGTGGCCATAGCTTCTAAAATAAGGTAAAGCAGGCCCAAGTGCTCGGTGATGCGTTCAACTTTGGTGGCAAAGAGCAAAACAAACCCCACAGACAAAGCGCAGCAATTTCTTTGCCAACCACTTCTGTATTAATAGCTAAGACATATATGAATTACAGTTCTGCAAGAGTGAGCCTTCAATTTATTCTTGTTAAATGAAGACAGTAATGAATGCACACTGAAAGAATTGTTTTATTTCAGATACCACGTCCCTTCATCTCTTTGACTCAGTGACTGTCTTTTTTGATTCTGCAGGATATTGAGCATTGTAAGAGGCTGTACATTTTAGTGATTTTCAGAACCAACTGCTGTTCTGAGAGCAGGTGCTAGTCTTCATTCTAATAAAAAACAGCGTTAGATTTTTGGATAAGTAAACCACTTGGCCCTATGTGTCTTAATCTGTCTATCAAAATGAGGACAGGATTCTGAGCTCCTAATTCCATCAGAAAGAAGATCTGTGTTAATGTCAGCTAAGAGGTAGGAATCTATTGGAGAAGTGAGTTGTATGGATGTCTAAAATAAAGAAGGAAGTCATTGTTTCAAGGAACTTCTGAAGAACAGGAGGCTTGGAGTGAGATGTCTTGGTTTAGAAGTCTGGCTCTACCACCTTGATTCCTCCTCTAGGAAGTGAGGAAAAATTATGGGATAAAAACTTTATTAACCAAAAGGACATTCAGAGTAATCCGTGGGACAGAGTAGAATTGTGTGTGGGTGGAGGATAACACAAGCTTTTTATGAAAAGTAAAATACTGAGATCTTAAAAAACTTTTCTTAGCAAGCTCCATTCATGGTATGAGCCCTATACAGTTATACCGTTTTTTATCTTTTATACTGTATTTTTACTGTACCTTTTTATGTTTAGATATATAAATAGGTCCATTGTATACAACTGCCTACAGTGTTCAGCATAGTAACATGCTGTACAGATTTGTAGCCTACAACAATAGGCTATACCATATAGTAAAGTTTAATAGGCTAAACCATCTAGGTTTGTATAAATGCTCTCTACGGTGTTCACACAATGAAATCACCATAAGGACACCCTTCTCAGAATGTATCCACATCATTAAGTGACACATGAATATACTTAAGTTGTGAAACCATCAGAACTGAGTTGCATCACCAAAATTTTGAAAGGAGCACATTTTATTCTAAATGAGTAAGCTAGGTATGATTTTTGTTAATTATCTTAATAATGATCCTGAAATAAATGGGGAGTTTAAGATCCACTATGCTGTCAGGGTGATGCGATCATACTCAATGGACATCCTGAAGCCCAGATGTGAACCTGGGTATTAAAACTGTTGTTACCATGGCAACATGAAGCTCCAAGTTTCTGTAACTGTCCCAGAGTGCCATGGGACTGTTCTCTTTCTGCCTACTCAATCTTGAGTAGCTTACTCAAGATTGGGAAGCATTTTGCGATTCAGACTAGTCATGTATCATTATAAAATTCAGTGGATAAATATCAGGGTGTTGTTGTTTTTTCTCACTAATTCAGAGACTTAGTTTCAGAAATCCTTGCTCCCCAGAGTAAGTGAGTAGTCGTTGACATGCCTACTAGTCTCACATCATTGACCAGCTATGTTGGGGGAGAAGGGGAGAAAAAGCAAGAAGAAATCACATGTACAACAATACCTTAGGGAAGCCACTGATAGCAATTCTTTTGCAAAAGAAATTGCAAATACAGATTTTGTCCTATTTTTATATAGACAGCCTCTCTTCCTTGTGGTCAACTCAGTAACACTACATTTTGATATTAACATCTTTTTTTCTGGAACAAAAGAAAAGCCAAAAGCCATTTTTAATTAAAACCTTTCTAGAAACAATGCTCCCAACCTCCCCCACCCCCACCGAAATGAATTTCAAATGTTGAATTCGTCTTGGCTTTCAGTCTGTGAAGCATCGCAATGGGCCGCACTGAAGATGGAGGAGAAAGGTCTCCACAGCTTCACAAATGTTTCTAATTGGCAAGAGCGAGTTGTTAATGGAAGATAAACCGCCTGGGGCAGACATGGGTGGGCGTGTCATGTGCGGGTTGCTCACGCAGGCCCACCTGCCTGTACCCATGTGGCCGTAATGACGAGAGCGTGTACCTGGGCTTCCCACAATGTGCCATGATGCAAAGCTGAGCTAAGCTGGAGGTGAGAAAGGGGCTGGGGCTGAGGCTGAGCTCTCATGGCAGTGGCCAAGCACAGTATGGGAGGAGATAGAGGGCTGGTTTCTGACCAGGACTCAGATCCCAGGCAGCAGGCCCACCCTCCCACCCGGATCAGTGAATAAGGGGTTTGTAAAATACACACAGAGAATGAAAATGACCCCTCTGACTGAAACCAGCTGTGTCAGGCTTCTCGCTGTCTCTCCTGATTTGCTCTCTCACATAAATGGATGTGGTAGAGGACCATAGAAAGTAAACAGAACCATTTTTTTTTTCTTTCTTGCAGTCACACCTCAGTAATAGCCCTGGTTTTTATAGCTGAAAAATATATGTTTATTTGCTCATTAATTTCCCTCTCTCTTTC
>NW_006383016.1:1021392-1022939 GCF_000327345.1 Myotis davidii | reverse complement strand
CATTGGGTAGAATGTTATTTAAAACAAGACACAGTTCAGCTTCAAAAAGAAAAATCATTCTGCAAAATACAGCTTGGACTCGTTTACCATTCATTTATCATCCCTAAGCAAGTAGGGTACAGATATCTGTATTTGGTATATTTTAATGATTTCCAGCTCAGTGACTCTTGTTGGCACCAGGATACAGGGGAGCAGTAGGCTCTTTAAGGACTTTGAGAAGTGCCTCAGACTGTTTAGAAAAGACATGGAGAAGATTAAATGTGGCATATGCAGAGCAGCTCCATGATCATTTATCTTCACCGCTTTCCTTCAAAGATGAAGGCTGGTGCGTGGAGGATAGACTCGACCCAAAGTCCTGAGATTCTCTGCCCGGGGGGGTGAGGGGGGGGCGGGGGTGCGGGTTGCCGGGGTGCTTGGAAACCTTTAGTTTTTTTCTCCTTTGCTTTGAAAAAGCTTTGGTTTTTATGTGTCTCCCATTTCCTTCATGTAGTGGGCAAATAAATAATGATATGCCTAACTCAGTGCCCAGTAAATATTTGTTGAGTGAATAATTAAATGGAATGTTATAAGCTTGACTAGGATTATTGTCTTGGCGTGAAACATGCAAGAATAGACTTGAGGCAATCAAGTAATTTCCCTTAACAGCACAAGCTAATTATTTGAGAGATGAAGATCTGGTGCATAGTATTTATTTGTCAGGCTCCATTTGCTCCTAATTAAAGGTGGAAGAGTTGTTTGTAGCATTGAAGGGATGACATAGTGACCCACTCCTACATATCTTTTCAATTTTCCATGCCACTTTTTCAGGGAGAATATATCAAGATGAGGGTAATGTGCATTCTTTTGTTTATTTATGTTTTCTTTCATTTCTGTTATCATTCTTTGAAAGGCAGGCAGGGTGTGGAGCAGGGAGCCCTTTAACAGTGTACTTTGACAGCCCAGCTGCCTGCATGATCCGTAGTTGACTCTGCTCACCTTCGTTGACTAATACACTCGTCCTCCCATAAAAATACCACTTGCTGTGATCCAAGTTGAAAATGCTGCGGCAGCATCATAAACCTCAGGAAGTTTCATTCATTCCAAAAATATGAACTCAGAGCCTAATGTGCATAAAGTTCTGTGCTAACGCTGTGGATTTAGCACTGAGCAAACTGCACCATGGTTCCTACCCTCATGAAGCTTACAATCTGGAATGGCTGACAGATATTCTTAATTGAATAATCATTCTCAAAATCATAACCTGAATTTTAAAAAGGAGAATATAGCTCTACTGTACCATGTAACAACAGGGTCTGATTTATACCAGGAGACCAGGGAGAATTTACTAAGGAGGAGTCTGGAGCTGAGAGCCATAGAATGTCTGAAGAAAGGGAAAGTTTTATATGTTCAGATGTAGAAAATAAAGGAGAGAGATCTGTTCCAATAAAACTTTATTTACAAAACCTGGTGGCAGACTTATTTTGGCCCGTGGGTAGAGTGAATTGACTTGAGGCAGAGAGCCCAGAAATGAAGCTGTTGAAGTATTCCTAGGAGAGTGGCAGGGGAAA
>NW_006383016.1:1020249-1020730 GCF_000327345.1 Myotis davidii | reverse complement strand
GAGCATCCCAGGCAAGAAGACTATCAAATGCAAAGGCCTGTGTGGCCTGTGTGGGAAGAGCAAGGGCTGATGGGAAGGCAGAGCCACACACTATAGTGCCTGTGCATAGGTCACATAAAGGACTTTGACATTCATCCCATAAGCATTTGAAAGACATAGAAGTGTCATATGTCCAAGGGTTACAGAGTGAGGGCAGGGAGAGGAGACCTTATCAGATCTGTGTTGTGAGGGGGAAATATAAGAATACACTCATTCTTCACAAGCATAACAAGGGAGGTGATCATACTGCGCCCTAGATAATCCTTTGTTGCATCTGAGCTTCCTGGAAATTCTTACCTTCCCACTGCCAAGTTTCAGAACGACTGTATCTTGATCTCCAGTTGTGTGCCGGGGAACACACGCACAGCCTACTGCTAACCATGCAGCAAAGGCGTCTCCTCATGCCAACTTGTCTAGCCCCTTCTCTTATTTCTGCCTTTCC
>NW_006383016.1:1000202-1020223 GCF_000327345.1 Myotis davidii | reverse complement strand
GTGGCGTAGCACAGTTTATTCCTGTTTTTGGCAAAGTGTGCATGGCATGACTTCTGGCACCTTCTCTCCCCTCTAGTGGTGTGAACTTGGCACATGGCTTAGCTTCTCTTTTAGCCTTGCAGAGTTGTTCTGAGGATTAGTTGAGTTAATACTTGTAAAAGACAGAAAGAGGAGTGGCTTGTAGTAAGTACTCAATTAATGCCAGCCATTATGACTAGTAGATAGGTGTCAAAGATATAGTGTTAAAGTGAAAAAAACACAAGATACAAAACTACGTATCATAAGAAGGGCTTGCACTAGTGCATTCTTATAAGTGCCAAGGAAATATCTGAGGATACACGGTGGTTACTTCTGATTAATAGGACTGGGGCTTAGAGAATGGTAGGCAGGTGCCTTTATTTTTTCATCTCGTATTCTTGTAATAGTTGATTTTTTTAACTGTGCAACTATATATTTATCTAATAATAAAGTCACAAAGAATAGTTTAGAAACTCCATTAATATTATCTAATATGTCAATTTTAAAGAAAAACAATTATTTCATTATAATCTTTTTTCATGATTTTATTCACTGTTAAGTTTGGAGATACCATTTAGAAACTTGTCTTGGGGTATAATATATATATATCTTCAGTCCAGCAATTAATTCAATCTTCATTTCTTTTGTTTATGCTGTGTTCAACCACAGCTTATAAAATCACATGTTATATATGCATAACCCATGAACACAAGACAAGAGTGCAGTGAAGACCTGGGGAGGGGTCAGGAGCAGGGTGGAGGGGTCAGTGGGGGAAAAGAGAGGACATCTGTAATACTTTCAACAGTAAAGATTTTATATATATATATATTCGCATGCTATCATGATCCCACTGGTGTGAAGTGACTCTCCATGTTCCTCCATCTACATGTGCATACAGAGAGTTATCGGGAATGCTGTTCTCCCACAAAATATAAACAATGCATTTGGTTCACTTGTTGCTGACTTCATTGTACTTTTTTTAAAAAAATATATTTTTTATTGATTAAGAAATTACATATGTGTCCTTGTCCCCACGTGACCCTCTACCCCCCCCACTCTTGCCCTCCCCCGCCCCTGTTGTCCGTGCCCATTGGTTAGGCCTATATGCCTGCATGTAAGTCCTTTGGTTGCTCTTTCCCCTTTACCCACACCCTCCCCTACCCTCCCTCCAAAGCCCAACAGTCCAATCAGTGCCTCTCCATCTCTGGATCAGTCCTTGTTCATCAGTTTATGTTGTTCCTTATATTCCACAAATGTACTTTTAAGCATTGCTTAAATGTTTTATAATGAGCATTTTTATTAAAACAATGACATCATTTCTAAAAATTGGAGGTGAGGAGTATTAGTTCACTTCGTTCATTAGTAGCAAACACAGTATCCAGCATCTAATCTTTCCTAGGAATTCAGGAAACAACTTCTTCAGGATCTCCATGATCAAGGTCCATAGCTATCGCTCAGGAAAGAGGAGGCAAGTGGGCCCAGTAGTTACTGAATGAGGATGTAGGAAATGTTTTCAATAACTAACAGATAGGTCTGTCAAGCCCCACCCCCTTTCTTTTTTTAAGTGGAGGTTCTTTATGTTTAAGTAAAGACATTGATGGATAGAATTGGTACTTATCAATAGTTTACTCTGACCAGTTAAGAATCATTAATTCTGTACAGGGCTGCAACATGGTTACTTTGATCATTTAAATATGACTCTGACTCTTCTTTTTCCACAGTGCTCACACCCCACTGTTATCAATCAGATAAGAGCACAAATCAGGAGAGAACTTTAGCTCCCTAGTAAATACCTTATGAAGCCAATGTGAGCTTGCCAACTAGATTATCATCTCTGCAGAAGATACATTTCCAAGCAGTCACTGTATTATACAGTACTTAGCACGCGGGGCCCCTCAGGATATGATGATAAATGTCTGTATAGAAGAAATAACAATTTTCAAGAAACTGCAACGAAGCTGATTACCAACTGATTTTTTAAATCAGGGCCAGGAAATGATGGTCCATGGGCCAAGTCTGTCCCGTGACTTAATTTGCACAGCACAGGAGCTAACAATGGTTTTTGCATTTTTTTTAATTAATTTAAAAAATCAAAAGTAGAAAAGCATTTCAGGTCAGGTGAAAATCCTTTGAAAGTCAAATTTCCTGTCCCTAACTAAAGTTGTAATGGAAACACAACAGGATCATTCCTTTACATACCTTCTACAGCTGCATTTGCACTCAAAGGGTGGAGTTGAGTCTTATGACAGGAGATCCTAAGGCATGATGAAAATATTTGCTTTCTGACTCCCTTTAGAAAAAGTTGGCTGAGCCCTGCTTACTCGAGTGCATGTCTGTTTGCTGGTGAATAAATAATGCTTTTGTGTTAGACACAGACCTGTTGATGTGGCATCAGAGAAGCTGTAATCTTCGACTTTCCTCACTTCCTTCCGGAGTCAAAAGATAGTTACTGTGTGACTACGGAGGGACTGTGAGTTACTAGTACATCATGGTAACAAATGGAAAAGACCTACATATCGCCTCCAAAAGTGATGGATTATAATCTAATTTGAAACTTAAATAGCATTAGTAGTTCCTATATTTCAAAATGTGTAGTTACTTCCTTTCTGTGTCTGAGAAATCTTTTGAAAAGCAAAAACCTCTTATTCTTGTGACTTTTACAAAATGCAGAGCCTTATCAGTTGGGCCTTGTGCTCAGTGGCATTATCATAGTGAATGGTTTTAATTGGTTTTTACTTGTATTTGGCTGTCACTAGGATATGATAAACATATGAACAATGGGAAATATGTTTCAGTAGAATGTCTAAATCTTGATAGGGTATCCTGCTCATTTGCTGTGAAATGGTCATTAATGACTGGCATTGGCCCTCATATTATATATGAAAACATATTATATATGAAAACATGAAATTAATATAAAAGTCAAACTGCTACCAGTGAAACAGTGTTACCACTAGCACCATAAAATATTACCAAACTGGAAACACAAGTCATTTTGATTCAGAATCCCCACTGTGTACATGACTGACCTCAACTGTCCCCTCTTGTTTTGTTGTTTCAGAGGCTGAAGGCCGCGTTGACTCACCACCCTGCTGCCATGTCAAATGGGAATATGAATACCATGGGACACATGATGGAAATGATGGGCTCCCGGCAGGACCAGACGCCGCACCATCACATGCACTCCCACCCGCATCAGCACCAGACACTGCCAGCCCATCACCCCTACCCACACCAGCACCAGCACCCAGCTCACCACCCCCATCCTCAGCCTCATCACCAGCAGAACCACCCGCATCATCACTCCCACTCCCACCTTCATGCACACCCAGCACATCACCAAACCTCGCCACATCCACCCCTGCACTCCGGCAACCAAGCACAGGTAGACCCTTTTTGTGATCTCTTCCCCCTTCCTGTTAACAGTACAAGCTCTAATGGGGGGTCATGGGCAGCAACTTTGTTTGACCAGCCCCGATGTTCTATCTAACACTCTGGGGAGCTTTGTTCATTTCCTAGGAGGTAATGGCTACCCATAAAATACTACCAGATCATAGTTTCTATAAGTAATACAGTAAATTTTAGCTCTAAACTCCAGCGACAAATGTAAAGTTCAAGTTCTCCAAAATCTCTTTCTGCAGTGTGTTATGAAGTTAACCCTAAAAATGTATTATCAATGTGAAGAGTAGGAAGAATTTAAGCATGTGAAGAAAAGTATGGGTAAAGAATCAGAAAAATAGGTTAATGCTAACTATGGTTCTAGCTACAGTGCTTCAAAAAATTATAAAGACTCCATTTTGTCTCCTGTAAAATGGAAGTTAAATACAATGGGCAATATTCTAAATAACATTACATGCTAAAAATCTAAAGAGTAACAATTCCAGGCAGACAAAGAGGCTCGGTAATGGATGTCGGGGCATAAGGTGCTGTGTAAATGGTGAAGAAAGGTGAGTCATCCCGCCCACTGTGAAATGCGTTGGAGGAGCGGACAGAGAGCCAAGCTCTGTAGATCATCAGTTCAAGAGAAGGGCCAAGTCCCAGGGGGTGGGAGTCACCAGGAGTGGCTAGAAAGGAAGCCAGCATTTAGACTCAACTGAAAGAGAGTTGGGGGACCAGGCAGACATTATGTCACCCAGCCCAACAGGAGAGGCGGGTCCGTGTATCCGAGTGAGTTTTAGTAAGTGGATGAGGGGCATGTTCGGAGTATGGCTAGCCCTAGACACTTTGGATCTTCAAGAAGGATGACCTTTGGCAGTCCCCTCCACCCATTCCACTCTGCCAGCTTCCAAGCAGCTGGGTCAGAATGGTGTCCGAAGCTTAGGACCGCCAAGTAACACTTATTCATCGTCTGCCTCTGGACCTCACACCGGGCAGCTTCTTGAGCTCTTGGATCCCCTTCCCTAACACACACCAAACCTGGACAGCCACCCACATGGCTGGGTCATCCACAAGCTATTCAGTAGATACGCTGATTTGCTAGATAAGCTTACTTTTGCAAAGGTTCTTAGAGGTGTTCAATATAGCAAATGACAGTGCAGGCTTTGGAGGAAACTTCCATTCTTTGCCCACTTTACTTCCTCCTCTGGTGGAAGTGGTCAGATTAACCTCCCTAAGCCTCAGTCTTTCCATCTGCAAAATGGGGTAATAATAGACTAAGTTTATAGAGTCTTAGGAGCATTAAGTAAGCAAATGTCTGCAAAGCCCTTAGCATGGTTTTCATTACATGTTGGCCATGATTACTTCTAAAGCCAAGGAATGTGATAGAAGTTGAGCAAGAGCATAGCAATAAAATACTATCCAAAGCACCTTTATAGTCAAATGCCCTAGTGGGGCATGTATTTAGAAGGGAGAAAGAAAACTGTAAGGTCAAAAATAGGCAAGGAGATTCACATGTGTACTTATTTTTTAAGGGGAAGGATAACATCAAATTTTGGTTGCCTTGGTGTACAGACAAGTTTAACAGTTCCTTGAATATAAAAGCTGCTCATTAACTAATTATCAGTTAGCCAATTGCTCTCCATTTCAAGTAAGCTTATATAGGCCAATTATACTATATGCAGTTAGTTCATTGCTATTATAATTAGATGCACAAACAGTTGTTTTTTTATCCTATACTAAAAAGAAAAAAATCCAAGTTGGTCTTGTTAAAATTTGAACAAGATCATTTAGACGGTATTGAAAATACCACTCTTAAACTTAGCTAATTTCTGAGAGCTTGTCGTATTGCTTAATTGTATGATTATTATCAGAATAGTAGGAATAGAAGTTTATTTGGGGTTGTTGTTTTTTTAATCCTCACCCTGGGATATGTTTCCATTGATTTTATTTTACTTTTTTTTTTTAAATAGACAGTGGAAGGTAGAGGAAAGAGAGAAAGAGAGAGCAACAGCAATGTGAGAGAGACACATTGATTGGTTGCCTGCTGCATGTGCCCCAGAGTGGGAACCAAGCCTGCAACCCTGCAACTGAGATATGTGCTCTTGACCAGAATTAAACCTGCAACCCTTCATTTCTCGGGCCGACGCTCTAACCACTGAGCCAAACCAACTAGGGCTGAAGATGATTTGGAAAAATTCCGTCTTTTTAAAATCACAATTCATTCTCTTCGGTCAAAATTTTCAGAGCATCAATACCAACAGAAATCCATTTTTTAAAATAAAGTGATAGGTAACAGTATTACCAGGGACACAAATCTGGCCTTAGGGTTGCATTTGCAATTTCTCCTGGCTTTTTGTAATTCTCTTGAATGTAAGGATGTGATTTCAGAGTCCTGGTGTCACTCCTTGGCCAGGAGAAATTTCTCTTAATTGTAGCACACCTTGAACCCCGAACCTGGACCAAATCTGAAGCCACCATATAACTTACCCCTTTGGGTGAAGCAAGGAAAAGTGTCAGAAGATGGCTGGCCCATGTGGTTCAGTGGTTGAGCATTGACCCATGAACCAGACGGTCACAGTTTGATTCCCAGTCAGGGCACATGCCGGCTTGCAGGCTCGATCCCCACTAGGAGGCAGCCCATCTATGATTTTCTCTCATCATTGATGTTTCTATCTCTCTCTCTCTCCCTCTCTCTGAAATCAACAAAAGCGTATTTTTTTAAAAAGTGTCAAAGGATAAAGGTTGGTTAGAGTGGGAGAACATAGTATTGAAAAAAGATCCCTGCAGTGGAAATGAAAACCCAGTTTTGCCTACTTGAGAGTCTTATCTAGAGACCACTAATCCACAAAATGAAATGGTAAAGGCAGACATAGCCAAGGTCACGAGTTCCCTCTAATGCTTTGCTCTGTGGTGATAGCTCAGAAGTTAACATCTGAAAGGACAAGAGCTAACCCTTTTCCAGTAACAGGGATCATGCCTTTGTATCCACTCAGGCGGGGTAATACCTTAAACAAGTTATTTCCTTATTCCTCTGTGATGGGGAGAAGGAATCAACAATAAAACATTTTAGAAAATGTCTTCGCTTTAAATAAAATTGCCAAGAGGCAGTCCAACCTCAAGCCCGAGCGGGATGCTTTCGCAGTTAGTCATACAATGTTTGATAGATTTTGGGATTGAAATATATCACCAGCAGTCAGCTGATGTCAACCAGTGGCCGTTATTAGCACAATTACAGTCATTCTGATTGATTTCAATCACAGGGTTAGAATGCGGTGGAAAAGGTTGCTGGAATTCACTTTTAAAACTTTTGCCTGTTATTTCAGCAGGTTAAATGTCCCTTGAAAAACAACTTTATAGGTATTACAGCCTTAAGCTGGAGTGACTGAGAAATGGGGGCGGGGGGCGGGGGCGGGGAGGAGAAACACCCTTTTTTGAGAATGAAGAAGGGGAGTGAAGAAAGGGTTAGTGTCCAGAGACATAAAGAGTCCGTGGTAGAAAGTTCACTGGGCACTGTGTATCAGCCTCATGGAGGGAATAAGCCTGTGTTTGTGGGGGTCTCCCAAACCTTAGATGTGGCTGAGCCCCAAGCAGATCTTACAGGGACTCTATAAGCACAGTAAAACATTTTAATAAAGTGCTTTGCCACTCCTCGGATTTCCTTATAATGGCTGTAAATGGGGAAGCACAACAGTCCCTCCCTGTCAACCACGCCGTGTATAAGAGGGCTCAGTGCTGCTCAATGCCTACTTGTAAAGACCCTGCTTCCCAATCGCCTCGAAAGGCCTCCTCTGACTCCCTCCGCCTTCGTCACACCCTGAAACAGTGAACACAGGATTCCAACTGCTTTCGGGGGTTCATGGGATCTTCTGAGGGGAGTGACAGTGGGATGAGGTCCCAGAGCTGTGCCCTGGGAACAGAGTTGAACAGCATGAGGATGACAGGAGCTCCTGACCTGCCCAGACGAGGTTGTCCGCTGACGACAGCAGACTCTCCATATTGTGACACTAACCCTGACCTCTTGGTGCTCACCTGCACACTGGCACTTTACCATTTTAAAACGTACCTTAAATAAAAGAGTTTTAGGACCTGAAGGAGGAGAAACAATGTGTCCCTCTGCCAGGGTTCAGCCAGTGCCTGTAGCAGGGGTGGGCAAACTTTTTGACTGGAGGGCCACAATGGGTTCTTAAACTGGACCGGAGGGCTGGAACAAAAGCATGGATGGAGTGTTTGTGTGAACTAATATAAATTCAAAGTAAACATCATTACATAAAAGGGTACGGTCTTTTTTTTTTTTTTTTTTTTTAGTTTTATTCATTTCAAACGGGCCGGATCCGGCCCGCAGGCCGTAGTTTGCCGACGGCTGCGTAGGGGAAAATCCATCTTTTCACAAGTCATCAGTTTATCTTGTCAAAATATCATGCAAGATAGCTTAGTGGATGCTTTTGCTTTCTGTGAGCTCAAGAGCTGTCACTGCTTACTGCACTCTTAGAAAACCTGTTTGAGATGCTACTAAAGCCATGGACTGGGCTGCGCTCCACCCCCCATCCCAACCTGTCATCCCTCCTTCTGCTTCCCAGCAGGTTTCACCAGCCACACAGCAGATGCAGCCAACCCAGACAATACAGCCGCCCCAGCCCACAGGGGGGCGCCGGCGAAGGGTGGTGGATGAGGATCCGGATGAGAGGAGGCGGAAATTTCTGGAACGGAACCGGGCCGCCGCCACCCGCTGCAGACAGAAGAGGAAGGTCTGGGTGATGTCACTGGAAAAGAAAGCTGAAGAACTCACCCAGACAAACATGCAGCTTCAGGTGCAGCCACTGTCCCTCTTCTCAGCCCTCAAAGGCCCTGTGTGCACATGGCACTTCCTGTCCCTGCAGCACTCGTTGCCCCGAGCAGTAACATCACACATCAGCCCACAGAGCAACAGGCTCCCTCCGCCAGCGTTATTCATTCGGGACTCTGCAGAGCACAATAAGCCATTCAGTTTTCAGTCCGTCTGCCTGTAAAGCTCTAGGAGGGAGAACCTGCCCCATAAGCCACAGAGCTGGGAGCACGGGCCTCGAAGGGTCCCACTCTGGCTCAGCAATTACTTGCTGTGTTTACTCTCTCCAGCTCTCAGTTTCCTCATCTATAAAATGGGAAAATAACCCCATAGAGTTGCTGGGAGGGATAAATGAATTAATGTGTGCAAAGCCATTTGCCCCATGCCTGGCACATCATCAGTTTTCCACTTCTACAAAGTCACCAGTGAGGGGTTGCTTTGGCTAACACAGGATTATCTATATTTTTGTTTAAAGGAGGAAAGGGAGGTTCGTGTTTCTTACTTAGCTCTATAAGAAGAGACATGTTTCTCATTTTCAAACTTGAGATTTTAATCTTGCACGGTTTGTTCCTTCCAGGGGTGGCTCCACAGGGGACATTTTAGAGGCCACTTCAGGAGCATTTTGATAGAATGGTGGGGAACGCCGGGGCGGGCTTCTCAGGCAGGTGCGCGCTGTGGAAATGATGAGTTCAGGGCATTTGTTCTGACACAGAAAGCAGCACCCTGTTCACAGCAGGGAAAAACTCTAAAGGGATGTGACCAGCAGTCTAGGGGCAGCGCCATGGGTGGTAGCCCAGCACGTCCAGGAGCTGAGAGATGGCTGAAGAGGAGGGAAGGAGAGGAAGAGCTGGGGAAGAGCTGTTTCTCAGAAGTTCATAGGTCACCTTCCGTTCCCATACCAGGTTCTCTGTGCATCCTTAGAAAGGAGCAATTAGGGTGCCAAATCCCCAAAGCCTTTGCATATACAGTTCCATGAATGGGAATGACCTTGGGGCATCCAATGTACAAGTTGAAAATATACAAAGAAAATTTTGGTGATACATGGACTGAATATCATAATTAATGGATGTTCACTCTTCCCCCTAAATGTACCATTCTTTGTGTGATAGACATGAGAAAGAACCTGAGAAACAGGTAGAGCAGATAGGAGGGAAATAAAGCAATAATTATAATTATTCCTCCCAATATTTTATACTATATGAAGGTGGGGGCTATGTCTCATTGCCTTCCCCCACCACCTACCTCCCCATTTCCAGCCTAGTGTCTCGTTAGCATGGTGAATTCTGAGTGTCTGCACTCAGCATCTGTTGAACAAGTGAATGCATTCCCTGTCTCTGGAGTGCCCCAAGAGCTGGCTGCCTGGCCACTTGGCAGTAATGCATTTGGAGGGAGTGGAGCCACAGTGAGATGGCTGGACTTAGACACCTCAAGAGTCACTCCAGCCTGCGAATCTGTAATTCTAGAATCTGGCAGGCACGGTAGCATGCGAGGAGGTAGAGCGTGGACAAACACTCTTAATACTCATAGTACTCATTTTTATTTTATGTGTATTGAAAAATGTCATTAGAACATCAAACCTTCAATTTCACAAACCCTATTGGTAAGGATGAGGCTAAATCATTACAAAATGAGTTAATTCGTACAAACATGTTAAGTAAATAAGAGTCGTGGTGGATGTGGACCTAGCAAATATTACAGCCATGGTGCCGCTCTGACCAACGGCTGGGAGGCCTTTAAATTTGCTACCAGGTCTGAGGTCTGCAAGAAGACCGTGAAAATCTGCAGGGTTTCTGTCTTGACAATGTTGACTTTTGGGCTCGGTACTTCTCTGTTGTATCCTGTGTGTGGCACATGTTTTGCAGTATCCTTGATCACTCCCACTGGATATCAGTAGCACCCTCTACCCCGCCCCCCATTTGCGACAACCAAAAAGTCTCCAGGTGTTGCCAAATGTCCTCTGTGGGGGCAAAATCGTCCCGGGTTGAAACCACTGCCTTAGACGAAGGAGCCAGCTGGCATGGATCAGATGCCAACAAATGTTTAAATCAGTTTCCACTAAAATGAGTCCTTGCAGAATGACTCCAGGCATTGACTGTGGTCCTGGAGCATGAGAACACGGAGGGTCCCAGCAGAGAGCCAGGGAAAGTAAAGATGCCATGGACCTCGAGGCCAGATGTGTTCATGATTTGGCCAGATACATGTAGATTATTGCTTTTACAAAAACAGATAAGGTACATTTACCCTTTACGGGCCCTAATCCATGAATTTTTACATTTCTTTAGGGCCAGCATGGGTAATGAAAAGAAATGTTAGAATTCTTGTCCCTGAAAATCAACCAACCAACAGGTACCAAGATTTGGGGTTGGTGAAGCAGTGCCCACGGAAGGGGCTGTCTCTGAAAAGCCTGCATTGTTGATGTTTTCCAGTCACTGCTTGGTTCAGAGGGACAGAAACCACACGGTTGCCTTTTTCTGTGCTGGTGGGTGCTCTGCCCCACGCCTCGTGACGCCGAAGAGGGTAGCAGCTCCCGCTACCTCTGAGTGACCCTTTCCCTCTCAGTGGACCTTTGTCAGAAGAAAAAGGTGTCTCTCTTGAGGCTGGTTCAGTGAGCCAAATTTTAAGTAAACAGAAATGGAAGGTGCTAAGCAAACAAACTCCAGCCAAATGGAATATCCAAGGTCTGGATGGCCAGCTGCCACTTTTGAGTTGTTTTCCAGCATAGAACCTTCTAGTTAGGTTGCAGAGTTTCAGATTGGAAAAATCAGACCTAAGAAAACAAAGTCAAACTCCCAGACCTCATTTCCTTGCCTCCTGACATATCTCTACCCAAGAGGTCGGTGCAGGTATAGAATTGAGGGAGATGGGAGACGCCACCCAATCTGACATTTTGTTTAGGGAGAAACTAAGGCTCAGGGGACGTGAGGAGTCTTCCCACAAGTCACACAACCAGCCAGTAGCAGGATGAGGACCCAAGTAAGTCTTCTCTTGACCTAATCCCTCTTGCTCTGTGTCCTTTTATTCTAGAAAGTTCTGAAACTAAAGATACTCACATTCTTTTCTCTGACAGAGTAGCTAAGATCAGCTCTAAATTCCTCAGCTGCTGATGTGGGGCTACGTGAGTAGACTGTTTGTGTTCGATGCATGATATGGAAATCATCTGGTCACCCACTGAAATAATTGCTTTTCTCTTTTAGTACAGAGACACATGGCCTAAGTCGCTGCTGAAATTTTAGACACATGAGCCCAGGTTTGGGACTTGGCAAGAGAATAGGCCAGATGGGAACTGTTGCTTGACAAATTGAAAGTCCTTTGTTTCGGAATGAACCAAACCTGGCTTCAGCTAATCTACAAAAAGAAGTGGGGGAGGGGCTATGTTGCAGAGCCCATTTTGATTTGATTTGATTTTTTTGGCACAGACTACTGTTTGCATCAATAAGCATTCTGGGTTTATCATATTAACAGAATGACATCCCCCAAGCTCAAAACTGCAACTGTAGCTTTGAGGGACTTCTTGGAGTGCTTATTTAAAGTATATTATTATAGGATTGAATGTCTCTGTAGGGGGCGCTACTTCATCCCAAGGCAACTGATGGATTTAAAAACAGATTAATCCAATAATATTTCGTCTACCTTCTTACAGTCTCTATTTAAATGGCTGACTAGTTCAGTTAGCAGCAAACCCAAACCAGCTAAGATGGGCTGATTTCCGCAGGAGAATCAGTACTGATTAGTACTGCTCTGCTTTCTCGAAGTACTTTTATATGAAGACCTTACACTATTATAACCTACACAGGGAGTCAAAAAGAAAAAAAATGGTGAGTTGCCTCAATTTACAAAGCAAGGTAACTCAGAGTAAGAAAATGCCTGCAGAGGTCCTGGTTTTTATTTCCCTAGAGCTGCAGGCCGCATTGATTTCTTTCATGAATTTCAAAACATTTGCTATCTGGTTGTTCTCTTTCTAAATGAATTCAAGGTGATTCTACTTATGTTACCTTGGACAGCTTTTTGTTTAAAAGAGAGTCTGGTATTTGTGCATTTCCTACCTGTCAGGCTATCGATCCCGAATCTGTAGGGCAATTATGCATGTGCACAGCATCCACTCTGCAGCCAATCTTGACATTTCTTAACCCGCAGCCTCCATCATGGACTCTGATGAAGGTTCTATACACTCACAATAATACACACACACACACACACACACGCACGCACGCACGCACACACACACGGACATGGACACCAAATTCTGCATTAAAGAAACTATTAATGTTGCTTTGGAATCTGATAAGATTTGGAAGCATAGGAGGTGCTACAACTACTCCCATAGAAAATATGAGTCTTAAAAGATAAGCATGTTTGAGAATACCAAAAGTAGTTAACCAACGACTAAACAGTCAAGATTGAGTTCTTCATTAGATTATTAGGCAATTAACTTTCTCAATAGAAGGTAACACAGAAACACTCAGACAATAAGGAACTACCTTGCAGGAAAGAACTAGAGAACTAGTCCAACCATCTTGTTTTACATTTGGTTGGGGAGGCAGCTTGGGACGCCAAACCCTATTATTCTTAACTTGCAGTTAAGAGTTCCTTTTCCTTTGGAAACTTGCCCCATGAATTTCTGTGGCCATTAGACTTTTATTTAGTCCTTATCAGCATCGTAATTATGTGTGTATGGGCTAGACAAGAGACTGATTGTTTTGCTCTACCGAGAATATTAATCGCCATTCATTTCCCAACCACAACATGGCTACTAGTAAATAACATAATTACTAACACATTACATTAAGAAATATGTCCATATCCACATATATCTTTAAATGATGGCCAGTTGTCCCAGTATTTTTCAAGTTCCCACATTTTTACAGACTTTCACAACTCCTAGGGCCTCAGTTTCCATACTTACAACATACAGATTTATTAATAAAGTGCTTTGCTCTCTACAGACAAAAATGCCACTGCAGTCGTATGTTCTGTATGGGGCTTCGGTTATAGTCAGGGACACCACATGTGCATAGTGGTGATTGGTGCTGTTTTATCATGGCCTCTCATGGAAGCAAAAGGTTTATTGTGAAATGATTTGGGGTGTGCCAAGAATTGTGGGCAGTTAGCTCCTTGCAACTGCAGAAACCCAGAGAACGGAATTCCAAGTGTTTTCCTAAGGAAGAGGCAAAGAACACTGGGTGCCTGGGAAGTTGGGAAGTCAAACGTGCCTAGACAGGGGACTGCCCAGGGCATCGTGGGGGAAGAAGTGGAGACCAAGATGAAGCTTTTGAGAGGGCCACAACGTAGAATTTTTTTCTTTCACCCCGAAGCATAAGAAAGCAAGAAAACCCTGTTGTTTGGTTTTGTTGGAAACACTTTCCTCATTTGTTGTTTCCTAGGTCACAGAAGGACAGTGTGGGTGGACGCACTAAAACTTGGAACTTGACTCCACTTTCTTAGCGCCTTTGTCTGCATTACCTGTGGCTGAGAGTTTCTCCTTGGGGGGCAGGGGTCCAGCAGTTGTCATTTCAGAAAGGGGTCATTTCTGTATCCCACTAAGAGTTATGTGACAGTTGGCAGCTGGGCTCAATATTCACACATTTAGGTTTCTTTTTCTCCTTTTCAGTTTTGTTTTGTTTGTTGTTTTTAACCCGGGACTGCCTTCTATATAATGATCTAGAAGTAGCTTTCTTTATACATGCTATTTTAAGCAGAGGGGTAGCTGGTACAAGCAGGGGAAGCTGTCTGAATTTAAATGGGCATGAAATCAGAGGAAAGAATTCGTGTTTAGAGCTAAAATAAATTGTCCTATAAATAAAGTTGTCCCACTGACCCCGGAATTGACAAGGGTCACTTTTGGTTTTGACAGGGTCCCTGATCAATCACACTCATTTGGAAGCAGGAGGTAAAATTCACCTTGCTGACTGTTCTCAGATTTAGGAGCAATTTTCCTGTGCCATGAAGTGATTTATTCATTAATAATGCTAATTTCTTCCATAGATCTTTTTCTTTTTTTGTAAATTTGAAAGTAAGAAAAGCTCTGAAATGAGATTTTTTTGTTATTTATGTTACTCAACATTTGATTGCCTATAATGTATTTTGCTAATAAATGTGGAGATGGGAGGTATTGTTTAAAACAAGTTTCAAAAAAATTTTTTAATTAACTTCTAGAATCCCAAACTTACTTTTCTAGGTGATAAATACATGCCTGGAAAGCCAAGCTCATATTGAAAGTGTAGCTACAACTTAATGACAGCAATGTTAAAACACCTTTCCTGTGTGCGTGTTTCTTTAACGTCTCCTATGAGCATAATGCCTGGCAGCCACTAATGAGCACAGGCCGGAGAGAGGGTGTTATGTATCACAACTGTAAAATGGCTTATTTGAGATAGTGCTATGTTTCTAGTTTACTTTTATCAAGTGGAAGCACCTTGGAACTAACCATCTCTTCTGAGTATTTGTAGGCAATGGTGCCAAGTAAATTATTCTGCAAAGTCATGGGCTTGTCGTTTGAATTACCACATTGAGTGGAGATCTAAGGCACGTATTTAAGTGAATAAGGAAAATTCACATACAAACCACAACACCCTGCTGATGGCGGGAGGTGGAAGGGGCGCAGAGGAAGACTTTATAGACTGAAATTAGCCAAACTAATTAATGAACCCATGAAATTAATTCTGTCATGATCCAGAAGTTCATGGCCCCATGCCTCCCTGGGCTGACCTCACCCACCATCCAGGACCAATATTTGCGCCAGACCTCCATGCCTCCTGCTAAGTGGGTGTCAGGCAGGGGATATGCTCTGTTGAACTATAGCCCATTTGGAACTTCGGGGAAATCTGGTGGTAGATTGGTCAGCTTATCCTGAGGGTATTTCAGATGGAAGCCCTACAAGTCTTTCCATTGCGTCACATTCACCTTCTCATCAACCTGACCTTGTCAGACAGTGTAAAGATGATAATTACCGTAACTAAATTTTATTGTGTGCTTACTATGTGCTAGGCATTGTTCTGAGTGTTTTACATCTACGATCTCATTTAATCCTCGTGACAACTCAAAGAACTTTGTGCTGTTCTGATCCCCATCTTATAAAAAATGTTACTGGAGCTCACTGGGTTACATCACCTGCCTGGAGTCCCTCAGTGAGTGTAGAGTGGAGATTCCCACCCAAGGAACCTGGCCCCAGAGTAAACCTAAGTGGTAGACTCTGCACTTTTGCTAGGACCCAGCTCCTGAATGGAAACCTAGCCTCTGCAGAAAGTCCCAGGAAAACGTGAGGGCCAAAGTGAAGGCAAGCTACACATTTCCAGGCAAATCCTGTTAAGTGATATTCTTAATGCCATTCAGACATAACAGAAAAGTTCACCAGTTTCATTGTTGGAAGTGCACGGGGCCTTAGGTTTGTGTTCACTGGTCTTCTCAACCTGGCTCTCCTACGTCTCTCTCCAGAATGAAGTGTCTATGTTAAAAAACGAGGTGGCGCAGCTGAAACAGTTGTTGCTAACGCATAAAGACTGCCCAATAACAGCCATGCAGAAAGAGTCGCAAGGATATCTAAGTAAGTCATTGACTTTCTTGCTGTTTTTAATGTTCAGTGTTTCGCTTCTAATTTTGCATTCAATTGTATTGAAGGAGCTAGAGTAAAGTGTAAGTTGTACATCCAGGCAGGCACACTAGAACTCGGATGGCTACCAGACAATGCCACCAGAGGCAGGCCTCTTTTCTGACCCCCGGGCATCATCATGCCCACCACCTCCCGATAATTTCTGGCTAGACTTTCCCTGGCATTTCACATTGTAAAACCCGACCAAATTCCAACTCTGCAACCAGTAGAAAAATGGCCTGCTGGCGCCCAATTACCATGGGCTAGCAATCTTCCAGAGAAATCCATGGGCTGGCAAACAGGCCTTGGGTGTATCACATCCAATGCCTCGGGATACACACCATGTTATTCACTGAGCTAAAAAACTGGTGACCTTGCCTCAGTTTATCAATACATAAAGTGGATCCCTTTTCTTAGACCCCAACTTCTGCAGCTGGAATGTCAGTATATTGGTTAACTATTATTTGAGTAGGGGGGGTGGGAGGTGCAGGGACTCATGGCTGAAGGTCAATTTATTTTCAAATAATTTTTTAGATTGAGCAACACAGAGTCTCCCACCACATGTGAGTATTTTTCCACATTTGATGTATGGACGGCTATTTGAAAATACCAGGTGGGGAATGTCACATCCCGAGACTCAAACACATCGAACCATTCCGCTGATCTAGAAAGCATGGCTTTGCTTGTAGCTCTAAACTGGGAAGGCATAGCTTTGTGACTACCCTTTAAAGTTCTGAAATTAACCCCCAGGAGAACATGTGTGAAAACACTTCTATTTCTAGTAATCATCTAGTAGTATTTTTCTAGACTTGAGTAGCCCACAAGTCACCCAGGAAAGAGCTATATCGGGGTGTGTGTGTTTTTTCCTAGGTCCGGAGAGCAGCCCTCCCGCGAGCCCGGTCCCCGCTTGCTCCCAGCAGCAGGTCATCCAGCATAACACCATCACCACTTCCTCGGCCGTCAGCGAGGTGGTAGGGAGCTCCACCCTCAGCCAGCTCACCACTCACAGAACAGACCTGAATCCGATCCTTTAAAAACCAGGGCTCGGACCTTGCCTCCAAGAAGAGCTGCCGCGTCCCATGCGTCCTTTCCTTGAAGGGCATTTTTAGAATTAACTCAGACCTGGAAGACTCCTCAGCTCTTCAGAGACTGGCTTTCGTTTTTACAGTCATCATGGAAATGTTGTCTTTTATACTTAGTTCTATGAGAAAAAAGGGAGTTATGCAATTACTATCTATCAGCTTGGGAAATGCTTTGGTGCTTTTCTCCAGTTTTCTGGTACCAGTTACATGTTTATAAACTGAATGCTTTCTGTATATAGTCATGGTTTCATTAGCAGTCCAACCCTTTGCCTGAGACATTGACTCTTGTTGTTAAGCCGCAGCTTATAGCCAAAATGAGGCATGCTTAGATGTCAACAGATGCAAGGCAACTGGGTGAGATGTCTGATGATATCATAGTCCGTGTTGAGCTTGTGCTGTGATGTCACCAGAATCCCAGATAAACACAGAGCCTTTTCCACAGCTTTGTTTCTCTTACTATAAAAAGCGTAAGATCCATTGATGTCCAAATAACACCACCAGGCATCTCCCCACCCCCACCCCCTGCTCCCCTTGGCCCACTTCCTCCAGTGCCCACTTCCTTCTCCGTTTCCACTCCTTGCTGGGCTCCCTGTTTGTATCTTTACTTTCTTCTGCTTTATTTTCCCCCTTGAGCATTGCATGTAAAGAAGAAAATAATGTTTAAAGAAAACAAAAAAGCGAACCTCAGCAATGCAGACCTCGCCGTCGCTCCCCTTGCCCTTGCCCCGCAGCTGGAGTTCATTCAACTCGTGCTTCTTACAAAATAGTAACCAGGAGATGTTTAATGTGCCTGATTTAATGTTTTTAATAATCAGAGCAAATAAAAAGTGGCTTAGCCATAGGTGAAGCACTGTTGAGCGCCAGCTGTGGAGACACTAGGGAAGGAGCCGTGTAAGCCTCGATTGTGAAAGTCCAAATCATGATGCGAGGCTAAAACATCACACCCTCAAATCACAGCTGGTTTTATATGGCCTGTCTATAACGTCAAAAACCCATGTACTATATAATAATTCAGAAGGGCTCTATTCACTACACAAATTACATTGTTCAATCATCAGCTACTAATAGCCTAAGATTTATTGTTGTGTGTGTTTTTTCTTAAGCCTATGGAACCAGCTTTGCTGTTCTGGTGGGTGAAAGTAGATGAACTAGTGGAGGAACAAAGAGAGAAAGAAAACCTAATGTTCCATTGGGGCACTTCCCGCCCTCCCACGGCAGTGAAAGAAAGGACCCCATGGACATGGCTACTCCACTCTCCCGAACAATTCTGATTTACATTTTCAACAACTTTTGTGGAATTGCCCATTCTACAAAGCAGATAGTTCCAAACCACAGTTGTGCCTCCTTGAATCAAGCCATTCTACTGTGCTAATGTTTTAATATCACATCTCACAAATAACCAGGCTAATGTTTCTCTTTAGCAGTCTAGACAGGTGCTGGTGTTTCATCTCCATTTGAATGCTTGACCTCCTAACATGAGTGAGTGTGTGTGTGTGTGTGTGTGTTCATGGGATTTAAAGGAATAGTATTTTACAAAAGGTGTAGCTTTTATAAGAGTTCAGAAAAAGGAAGGACGTGTGTGTTTTTTCTCTCACTATAGTGTAAGAATCTATTTTGGAGAAAAAAGAAAATATGAGAGTTGCGAAGCATGATTTTTATAACTAGTTTCAGTTTTATCTACTAACTTACTTTTTAAATCAGTATTTATCAACAATCTTTTCATGTATGCAGTGCTTTCGAAAGAAACTTTGGAGTATCCAGTGAAACTCATGACTTGGATATATGGTCTAAAAATCAAAGCAAAAACAAACAAAAAAAAGAAAACAAAAAAAAGAAAAGGAAAAAAAATGTAAACAAAAAGGATTTTCTATTATATTTTAGACGAACATATCATTTTTAAGTATTTTAAATACTGAATTCAAAGTTGTTTTTTGTTTTGTCTTGTTTTGAATCCCAGCAGTAACAGTTGAGTGGTTTAACCTAACTGGCTTCCTAAGAAACATTGAAGATTTAGCTAAAAAAGAAGTTAATGTTCTTATCTCTTTATTGAAATGAAAAATAACTTTTCATAACTCCTGCCTAGGACTATCTATGTGTCCCTCTACAAAGGAAAAAGAGCTCATTGAAATGTTTGTTTGGGTTTTTTTTTTAATTTTATTTTTTTTGCTTTAAGTAAACAAAAACTTTTCTTTCTTTACTGCATGCATAGCACTTACGAAATGGATTTTTAAAAAATCCACTGGTGATACCAGAATGTCCAGGGAGTGGGTTGTCACTAAAATTATGGTTTACTGTTGTTCCACCTCTTGACTGAAATATTTAGTTGCTAAACCCAAAGCCTCTGCAGTTAAGAACTTGCCTGAGTTTCCTTAGTTCAGCAACTTGACAGTTTGACTGATGTGCATTATATATAGCTCAATTATGTCTGTTCTTTATGCTAAGTAGGCGAACCAGCCACACACGTTGGCCAGCGGGCCTCAGCGTATAATTAGAAGGAACTGTCTTCTTGTTACATGCAGGGCCGTTAGGTGTGTTCATTAGCATTGTGGAAACAGTCAATGGAAGATGCCAGCACGTTCTCAGGGCTTGAAATCCCAAACAGAAAGGCTCATTGGTCACATCCAACACTCGGCTTATCAATATGAAGTGATTTCCCTTGAAGGCCCAGCTTTCTCCGGACTATGGAACAATCAGTCCTCCCTCTTGCCCTACACTTTTTGCCAATCTGGGAAAATGTCTTTCTCCCCCATTCTTCTCTCCCACTGAATTACTGGTCACCCCTCCATAATTTCATGAATCGGTTGCAGTGATCTTCAGAGCATTCACCCCGAGGGCTCTGCAGCACTGCCCTCCTCGCCCCCTTGGCATATTTTTATCGGCAGGATGTGCTTCTGAAGTCACTGCCAGCCTACCTGGAAATTTCTACTTTTTTCCTCCCCTGCCTTTTGTGATGGGAGTTAACACCTTTGAAAAGTACACCTGGTAGTGTTTCTACCCGCTGAATCCTCCCCGAAACTGAGGCATCCACATCTGAATTGTTTCTCCTTAACAACATAGGCAGGCACAGGTATGGTGGAAATCCTAGCCTTGGATGAATGCACTTGTTTCAAAGCCAGGTGTTAGGTCAGAAGTCTTC
>NW_006383016.1:992515-1000174 GCF_000327345.1 Myotis davidii | reverse complement strand
CCTCCCACCCACCCTGCTCCCACCTCCAAGTCAATGTCCTTAAGTCACCATCTCAGCACAGCTTGTAGGAGCCGGTATGTGCTGTCACTGCGTGGTTAGCATGAGGGTGACTGACTTGGGGCAAATGCTCTTTGGAGCCTATTCGGTCAAACGCAGCAAGCTCCCAATAGAGGGGCGTCAACAGTGAATGTTCAGGTGGTTGTTGCCTGTTAGTGAGGCGCATTTGAGTGTGTCTGTTGATTCGTCATTTGAAATTTTAAACTAGCTGCAGTGAAAGACCAGCCCTGGGCTGGGGGTGGGGTAGGTTAAGCTTCAGTAACAGCTATAAATCTAGCCATTTGGTTAGAATAGAATGTGCTTTCTGGTTAATAAAGATCATCTAAGAAAATATATATGTATGTATGTGTGTATACAGTGGAAGTCAAGGACCAAAGCAAAATTTGAACAGGAATCTATTAATTTAGAATTTTATAAGATATTTATTAATAAATGTTATTTTTAAACATTCCATTTGAACAGTATTCTGTAGGATCTACTTGTTTTTTAAAGTATTAGCTCATAATAAACTACTCTAGTGTATGTAGCCTCATTTTTCAGGGTTTCAATGGCTGCGCTCCATCATTTGGTGGAAATGTTTGCTTGGACCTCTTTGCATAGAAATATCAAGGATTATTATTGCTCTGTGAGTTATTTTTTTAATCTGTGTTCTGAACAGCTTTTTTAAAAAAAAAAAAAAACATTTATCCCTTTGTGCATGTGTAAAGTAAGCTCTCCTCTTTAGGGAGCACAGTTCAGCTAAAGGGAATCAGTAACTACAACTGGAACACTTTCTTGTAAAAGTGTAAAAACAACTTCATCTCTGCATCTCTCCACCCCACCCCAATTTCCCAGAGTGCTTTGCACTATTCAGCTCTCTCAGTGCTCTTTGTGTCCCTTCTCAAACAATGCAGTAGCTTTAAGCCACTCAACGCCATTATGCAGTCTATGTGAGAAGGAAAAGGAAACAACCCATTTAAATTTGAATAAAACTGTGCCTATGCGAACAGTAGCAATTTAGAACCTCTCTTCTGCTTAAAATAATTTATATTTTAAAGTTGCACTTTAGCTTTTCTGATCCCTTTCTCTTGTTCTCTCTTGAACCTCCACCTTGTCCTCAAGCTTGCCTTCCCTCTTCCCTCTTCACTGAACCCCACCCCTTCCTCCCAGGCTCTGAGCTGCATCATTTAACATACTTTACGTAATATTTGCACCAGGTACATGTGTGTGTGGTCCTAAGTAGCCTAGCGAAGATGTGCTGCTCACATCGCCTAGATGAAGCCTGCTACGAGAATGCGCAGGAGAAGAGCCAGTTTATACTCTACCTTTATTCACAGCATGTTTTTGTAAAGTGTTATATTATGCAACAGATGTGAGGCAGCAGCTAAGCTACACTTAAGAATTTTCTGTCTTATCCTCCGAACCAAAGTGTCCTGAACGAGCAGGAGACTGTTGTTGTGCGCATCATGGTGCACAATGGACTGTTGTCCTAGCCATGGTCTCTCTGAGGCTGCTGAAATAGCAGTGGTCCTTTCTAGTCCATTCCTAGGTCTCAAAAATGCAACGTTGCCTTGTAACAAAATTAGGGACAGCGCCTTTATTTTACAATTGTAATCTAAGAAAGGACAAGAAGACACTGAAGCAATAAACTTACAAGTAAACTCCAATACCAAAACAAAGAAAAGAAAAAATAAACCTTCGCTCATCGTGTTGTGAAAATAAAAAAGTGTATGTCCATTCAAAATATTTTACTATTTCTTGTGGAGTTTCTCAGTGATGTAATGCTTATAGCCAAATTGCTTAAAGAGTGTTTATATATTTTTTCCTTATAAATTGTCTATTTTTAAATAAAAACTATTTAACCACACATTGAAGAGGGGGGGTAAGGCCAAATTGCCAGCATTCGTTTCAAGATGAATATTCTTCCGTGGCACTCTGATACCTTTCCAAGCTTATCATCAGAGGGAACCAATCATTATCAGCCGTTCAATGTAGACCAACCTACAGTATCTAACTCAGTAGTAGTCAGGATTTAGAAAGCTCTTCTTAAGCCATTTGAGAATTTCTTGCATTGAGTTTCATATTATAGAACTTTATAGAACGTTTGTTTTTACAGAGTTATAGTAGCCTCAGGACAGAGAATGTGGAGCCTGAATGAAGTAGCTTTAAGTGCATCATTAAAGTCATATCACACTAAGCTCCCCAGGCTGGTGCGCTCCTTTAGAATGCCAGTGCTCTGGACACTTAGGAGGTCAAGAAAGGTATCCCAGTGCTGAAGTGGAGGGCATTCAGAGAAAGGACCCTTGCCAGCCGGCCAGTAAAAAAAAAAAAAAAAAAAGGACCTACCTACCTACCCTCTTTCCTTCTACGTTCTGCTAAATCACACCTGCCTCACAGAGAGAGGGCTTCTGCCTTTGAGGCTTGTCTGGAAGAAAAAATAAGCTTTGAAATGTTCTCCTTGGGGAGGACATGGGGTTTGGGATCTTCTGGAAAAGCCCAGAAAAAAAAAATGGCTTGGTTCAAACACAATATTCCAGGGCAATTGGAATATAGATATTGTGCAAAAATAGAATTAAAAGAGAAAAGTTTAGCATTGTACAAACTAAGTGTTAACTAAGGAAGTCCCCCCAAAAAAAGGTGCTGTCACTTTAAGTTCTAGACTGGGGGGTTGTTTGTAATTGTAAACAGCAAAGCATTTGTGTTCGTTTGTCTATTTGTAAAGCAACCACCTTCCTTACTGGAAGGAGAAAACAATTTTGGGGTACATAACTGTAAATATTTGCTGCAGCATTTAATATGTTTAATTTTATGTTAAGCTTTTTGTTGCATAGTGAACACATTATTGTTACCAATGGACAATGAGTTCATTAAGACTGTTCAACTAGGTCAGATTTTTACATCTCTTTTTAGCAAGAAGAGACAAGATTTTGTGCATTTGTACAAATGTTAATATCACTGCAATTCCAATATAATAAAGCACTCAAATGCAAACAATATACCTACCCTTTGTATGGTGAAATTTGGGTTTGGGGGAAAATGACGTCTATTCTACACGCGATCTCATTCATGCCCTGTAAGCCATGACTTAATCTCTCAGGATCACTATTATCAGGGACAAAAGAATGTGAGACTTTCTCCTTCTCAGACCATCATGACACTTCCTTCCACTTCCTCTTCCATCCAACTTCCCAACTGAGGCTGCCAGTCTGACTCACTCACAGTGGGTTGGCCGTACAACTAAACTTCACTTTGGGGTGAGAAGATTTTAACAGTCAAGAAATGCAGCCAGCATAAATTCATTTTCAAGTTTTATTTCGGAACCAAGAATCACAGGCTGGCTCCTCAGGCAATCAAATCCTGGAGTTCTTTGCTTGACCTCCAGGGAATTTCTCCAGAGGAAGCCTAAGGATAGTCTTAGCCCCTTTGTGCATGCCCGTTTCTAGATATCCACCTACTTCCTTCCTCTTTCTTCCTCTTCTTTGTTCTCATAAAACTGTTCCTTCAGTCCCTCTCCTCTTTCTCTTACACTAACTCTCTGCTCCATCAGCACAGCGAGAATCCAGCCATCATTTTTCACCCGTTACTTTACTGTTACAGTTCCATCTAAGCTACCAGTATCTTTCTCCTGAATTATTGCAATTTTTTCCTATCTGGCAGCCAGAGGAAGCCTTTGAAAATGAATGTCAGACCTTGTCCCTCCACTGCTAAAACCCTACAAGGACTCCTCCCCTCATTCAGAGCAAAAGTAAGTTCCTTACCACCAACTCCCACAAAGACCGTGCCTGACCCCCCACCCCCCACCCCCGCCCCTGTTCATTCCCTGAACTTACCTCCTGCCATTTTCCCCCTCACACCTCTCCAGCTTCATCAATATCTTTAAGGTTCCCCAAATACCCCTTGCACCATCCACCTGAATGCATTTGTACATGCTGTTGTTTATTCCTCTGCCCAGACTATCCCCATCCACCCCCCCACCCTTCCCCACCCCGCCAAAGTCGGCATAATTCACCTGTCTCCCTCTCCGTTAAGCCCTTCCTGGCCATCCTATATGAAATTATATCACCCTCCCTCTTTATTCTCCTGTCTTGCCCAGACTATGTTTTCCACCACATTCCCCACCATCTAACATAATTTACATTTAGTTGTTATGTTGAATTGTCTGTCTCCCCCAAGTAGAATGTAAGCTCCACAAGAGCAAGGGCATTCTCTGTTTTGTTCACCCTTGTGACCCAAGACCTGAACAGTGGATACACAATGGGCGCACAATAAACATCCGGGGAATGAATGGTCTGCCCTTTCCTTTCTGTTTTCTCCAACCCATCACCCCGGTCCTGGGGCCATAGGACATGTCCTCTGACACCTAGCCTGACAGTGAGACAGGATATTTGAAATCAGGACAGGAACAATTTGGGGAGGAGGCTGGAAGTGATTGCTGTTCTAATGGCAACCCCATCTGTTACATTTACATTTAAACCACGCAGTACTCTCACAGTCCCCAAGCGAGTCTTTCTAATGCCCATCCCACACTCATTTGTAATTTCAAAGCCATTACTATTGGTTAAAAAAAAATTGTTCTGAGCCCACATTTACAGTTTGCAGAGAGACAGCTTTAATCTTTGTCCTATCTTCCTCCCTGGGTGTCTCTGGATCTTCACAATGTCCTTTTATCTGACACTTACTCTTGTAGTTGGTTATTGGTTGGTTACTGGATCACCTTTTGCTTTACATATTTTCTTATCCAATAAAAACATTTTTTTTAAATGAAGATAACCTGCTTTGTGGTTTGGGACCTGAGGATCTTCATTATGAGACCATAAAATTGTGGAGCACGATGGGCGCCCCCCTTTAAAGTAGTTGAGCACAAGACACTGTGTGAGGCCTGTTCCCATGGCAGTAATGCTGACTTCATCAAAACAAGCATGGGAATTAGGCTGCAAAAGAGAAAAAAATACTGATTTTCAAAATATAAAGAGAGTTCCAAACTTGTACACCTCAGAAGCTACTGCCTTTCAGCAACTGTAGATGGTTGGATGAATTATAAGATTTAAAAAATACTCTATTAGGAGTTAGACCTAGCAAAACATCATCATCATAACATCATCATCATCATCATCATCATCATCATCATCATTGAAAATTGTGATATTTAAACTTGGGAATTAAGTCAGAAAGCTTTTTGTCACTAAGGTTCATCTGTGATGTTGTCAGCTACCGTGTTTTTGCTCACATTGAATTCCCTGTACCAAAGGGAGGCTGTCTCATAGCAACTGTCAGGAATCTCCCCTATATCTTTTGAAATCAACATTACTACAACATGGACCCGAGGGGTTTACAAGGACTCCCATAAGGCATCTGTACTTTCTCGGGAAAAGATCTGCCTACATGTTTGTTTAAATGAATAAAAAACCGAAAGATCCTGCCTTCACAACATAGTCCAATTTCTCTATACTCCTTTTTTATATTGATACATTTATTTATTTTTTGTTTTCATTGAATTTATTAGGGTGACATTGTTTAATAAAAGTATATAGGTTTCAAGTGTACAATTCCATAATACATCATCTAGCAAGGAAATTATTGTGAATATTTAAACATGATTGTATTGCATTTACACAGGATAAGTTCTTGATCACCTTAAGTTTTGTATCATCTATGGCTCTCCCTTCCCTAGCCTTTCTGTCTTTAATTTAATCTGTCAAGCATTTATTTAGCACTTACTGTGTGCTAGTACTCTGAAGGGCACAAAGGTGACTTAACCAAGTGCTGGCAGAGGATGCAGAATAATGATTTTCCGAAACCAGATGGACAAAAGGCCAGGCATGTTTGGGTCATATGCTGGGAAGATGGTGTATCTAGTGTGGCAGGAGTGAAGGAAACTGAAGCAAGATGGCAGAGGTCTAAGGAATTTAAACCTTAAGCAACAGACAACAGGAAACCATCAAGATATTGAGGCCAAGTGTGGTCTGAGAAACAAGTTAATGTTATAATGTTTCCCGGTTTGCAAAGTGCTTTCACATAATCCCATTCATGTTGTCAGCAAATTAATTATGAATAGGTACCAAGCAGGTTTCAGCTAGAGCAGTGGTTCTCAACCTTGGCTGCACATTAGAATCACCTGGGAATCTTTTTAAAATCCTAATTTCTGGGCCTCGTCCTCTGGAAATTCTGTTTCTTTGTTATGGGGTGAGGCCACAACATTAGTAACAAAGAAACAGAATTTCTGGAGGATGAGGCCCAGAAATCAGGATTTTAAAAAGATTCCCAGGTGATTCTAATGTGCAGCCAAGGTTGAGAACCACTGAGCTAGAGGAACTTTCCTGCCTTCAGAGTAGCAGGACAGAACCTGGGCTCTGGCATCAAACTGCCTGGCTGTTCCTGGGCTCCGCTGCTTCCTTGTTGCCTGACTTTGGGCAAGGTGTTTAACCTCTCTGGGCCTCAGTTTCCTTATATGCAAAATGGGGATAATAACATCTACTTCATGGAGTTACTGTAGGGATTAAATGGGGAAAAAATGACCATATTTTATATATACACATACATATATACACACTAGAGGTCCGTTGCACAAAAATTTGTGCACTCAGTGGAGGGGCGGTCCCTCAGCCTGCCTGTGCCCCCTCGCAGTCTGGGACCCCTTGGGGGATGTCCACCTGCTGGCTTAGGCCCGCTCCCTGGGGGATCAGGCCTAAGCTGGCAGACAGACATCCCTCTGGAAGCCCAGGAACCTTTGGGGGATGTCAACTTGCTTCAGTCGGACATCCTTAGCGCTGCTGAGGAGGCAGGAGAGGCTCCCACCACCAACACTGTACTGGCAGCCATCAGCCTGTCTTGTGGCTGAGTAGAGCTCCCCCTGTGGGAGCGCAATGACCACGAGGGGGCAGCTCCTGCATTGAGCGTCTGCCCCCTGGTGGTCAGTGTGTGTCATGATGACCAGTCACTCCCAGTTGTTCTGCTGTTAGGGTCAATTTGCATATTACCCTTTTATTATATAGGATGGTTGTATCAGTTCTCAAAATATTGCCTTGTGATGTTATTTTTAATCTCAGAATTACTATTACTAATAGATATTCCACATACATATTACATATATATACATTTTGCACATATATATATAATCACCCCCACTAGCTTTAAGGTTCATAAGAAAAGGGTAATCTATCATGCCCCAGTATCAACTATAGCACCTGGCATATAGTGGCCACTTAATAAATATTAGTTAAATGAATGGACTGTGGAGAAGATGATACATTTTTATTTTCCTCCTCAGCAGTTGTGGGGACCACCTTTCCTAGGCCCACTGTAAGTAGGTGGAACCAGGGGACATGCTGTGGCCAAGGGAAAGTGCTGTGGCCCCTAAAACCTCTGAGGGATCCTCCAGACTCTTCACTCCCTGACAAGGCTCTTGCAGAGGATTCAGAGGCTCTGGAGGATGAAGAAGCACCATCTGAAAGTTGCCTGGATCCTTGAGTCACTGTATGTAGAACAGACAGATGCCCAGAAGAGAATAGAAATAAGCATGTTGAAGTTTGTAAAAATAAGAAGTGACCGTCCATTTTGATAACCCACTGAGATTTTTTTCTAGTAGCAGTTTACCTAGTCTAACTAATGCAAAAGGAAAGAAAG
>NW_006383016.1:977832-992433 GCF_000327345.1 Myotis davidii | reverse complement strand
GAGGGAGGGAGGGATTAAGAGGAGGATGGAAGGGCATTTACTTTCATGTTTTTGTCTAATGGGAATTAGCAGTAATAGCAAAGTAGGACTTAGGAAAAGAGGAACCTTCAGAGAGAAACTTTCTCATTCTACAGCAAGGATCAGAGGCCCAGTGTGGTTAAATAACTCGTTCAAGGTCACGCAGTGAAACTGGACACCAGGTATTCTCGTTTCTAGGCCAAAGTTTTGTTTTGTTCTTCCTCTTGGCCCCAATGATTTTCTATTTTATTTTTCCTGGGAACTGAATATATTACTGTCCTCCAAATTGAGTCCATAAGTACAGCTAAATAAGGAAATTATCTTTTATAATAAAACAGAAAAGGGAGAGGACATTTAACTAGACCTCAAAGGTAAGTTAAAATTGATTACACACTGATATATTTTTTAGTTCATTCAAATGAATATCCTCCAAACGTGTCCCAGTTACGTGGCCTAATTTGTGTGTCTGGGTAGGCAGCCTGTCTCTCCAATCCCAGGCACTTTGGATCAGGAGGTCCAGGTACTATAATAGTCTCTAAGTCCAGGCACTGTGCGTTAGACATCAATGATAGGATAAGACTCACTCAGCTGTACCTGGGCCACTTCTTAACTAAACCAAAATAAGATTAACTAAGAAGAGATTAAAATATTTAGATTCACATGAGAGAGTTTCCAAAACCAATCCCCCAAAGTCACTTAGCTTTCTTTCTTTCTTTCTTTCTTTCTTTCTTTCTTTCTTTCTTTCTTTCTTTCTTTCTTTCTTTCTTTCACAATGTCAAAGCTCTTCTGAATTACAGAGAAAATTCATCAGGGACAATAAAAGTAAAAACTGTCAATGAACAAAGTATTCAGAACTTTTTTCAGGTGCACATGTCCCATGAGTCGGTACAACAAACTTGACACCAGCATTTCTAGGCCTGAATGTTGCTGTCATTGGCTGTTTCATCTGGTATATTCACCTCTAAGGGCCTTGGTTAGTGTATCTGTAAATCAGAACAACACTGAGGTGTCATGAGGTATTACACAACAGCCAGCACAGTGCTGAGGACATGTTTGTTTTTCAAAAGTGAGGCCTTTAGACTAAGAAACTTGAACATCCCCTGTGCTACCTACAAAACACAGTCACTGGATATGTTGACTGCAGCAAACGGTCACAGACATTGCCAATCCCATGAACGTAGCCAGGTCTGTTTTGCCCAACATGGACGCTGAAAACCAGTGAGTGGCGGGGCAGAGGGATTCTGAGAGGGTTCTGAGAACAAACCTTACCTGGTCATCCTGGTTCTTGCAACGCCATTGACGTCACAGCTACAGCGTGTCCTCAGCTGCTGGTACACAGCTCGATAGAACACGCTATCTCCGTCTTACCTAAAGCAACTCCCGTTCACCCATGTTTTCTCCTGGGTTACAAATAAGCCGAGAACGCAGGCTGGTATCCTCGTCAGTGCCTTAAATACATAAGATGCTCAAAATGTATTAAACGGCCCTGCCCAGCAGCTCACTGGGGTTGGAGATACATCAGGCATTGAAAAGGACTGAAACTGTGCAAATAAAGAAGCGGGCTTGTCAGGCAAAAAGAATCACCGGATAGCATTCATTTCCTAGGCTGGGGGCTGCCGGTGATTCAAAGACACCCATGGGAGTCAGCACCTGCTTTGTCCTCTTTTCACCTTTGTGGTCCAGGGTAGAGGGGGAGGTCCAGAAAACTAGAGGTGACTACCAGAAGCCAGGTAATAAGATTCACTTGAAAAATGAAGTCAGACTGACAACGTAGCAGAGGAAAATGTGGCCTAATTTAGAGAGAGATTTGAAAAATAGCAAAGGAGAGCATTTGCTGAATGATCTCCAGATTCAAACCAGGCAGGGTCAGCATCACTTAAACAAAGGAGAGACACAGAACTCCCCGGCCTCAGCTGCTGCGGTCTGCAAACCAAGCTCACAGGTGATGGCATGGCTGGCAGGTAAGAGGATCAGCCAGAAGAAAGCAGTGCGATGCTTTCAGGCTTCGCCCTGCACGTCTGCACCGGTGCCCGCCCTGAAGCCAGCCCTGGTGACCACGGACCTGGGAGCTGGTCAGAAATGTAGTCTCAGGCTCCACCCCAGACCTAATGAACCCAAATCTGCATTTTAATAAGAGCCTCAGGGGATTGCCACGCTGTTTTAGAGTTTGAAAAACACTCCTTTAGTCGACCTTCTCCATCAGGTGACCTTAGTTTGGAGAACCTGGTCATGAAAGGAACCAACAGGAAAGGAACCAGAGGGTCTAAGAAGACCACATCCATTCACTGGTGCAGGTACACATTTCATTTGCTCAGGAACACACAGCCGCCACCGCACATTTCTAGTTCAGCTTTTTCTCCTCCTTTCCTACTCCCCATCCAACACTTGCTTCAGGCCTTCCTTTCATCCAGTAACCCTGCGTGGTTCTAACACAGGCCTCCGGTCTACATCAAGGAGAAATATTATCCATATTGAATGCCTAGTTTCAATTTGGGGTAAAACTGAAAACTCATTCTGCTGATTACAAAACTCATCAATAGGCATTTCAATAGTGGATTCGCCCTTCTCTTGAGAATAGAATCCAACTTTAATGTTCCATCATCCTACCACCTTTATTTATTTATTTGTTTGTTTGTTTGTTTATTTATTTAAACTGAACTATATTTGATTTATAACATTGTGTAAATTTGAGGTATATAATATGTTGATTGGACACCTTTATATACCATAATATGATTGCCATTATAGTCATAGCGCCATGTCACATAATTATCTCTCTCTCTCTCTGTGTGTGTGTGTGTGTTGGGAATAATTGAGATCCAGTCTCTTAGCACGTTTGATGATTATACTACAACAATGTTGTTTATATTCACTACACTGTGCCTTTGGTCTCCCAGACTTATTTACCTACAAGTTGCAAGTTTGTGCCCTAATCAACATCTCTTGTATCTCCCGCACCCTCCAGCCCTTGGTAACTGCTACTTTACTCTCTTGTTTTTGTTTGGTTGGTTTTCATGGATAACTGATATCATACAGTATTTGTCTTTCTCTGTCTGACTATTCTCACTTAGCGGAGTGTCTCAAGTTCCATCCATGTAGTTGCAAATACTCTACCACTTACTCTACATAAAGGCACTGGGGGGAAATCCACTTTCTAGTAGAGGTCAGGCAGTCTTCTAATAGAAAATGGGAAGAGGTTGTATTATTTTTAGTTGATCAGTTACAATGAGAGAAAGGCCCCACTAAGTTCATTGTTTGGAGCTGCCAAAAGCTCTCAGAAATCCTCAAACTCAGCAGTTCGCAGGGTGGGGACCTGGGATCCCAGCAGTGGGATCCTGTAGGAAACGCAAAATCTCAGGTCTCACCGTAGACTTTTTAAACCAGAGTAGCACTCCGGGAGTGCGGCCCAGCGATCTGTATCTTTGTGAGCCCTCCCGGTGATTCTGACTCCCGCTCAAATTTTAAAATTACTGATTTAACTTAAGAACAGATTGACTCATTAGGAAGACAGATCAGGCCAAGGGAGCCAGGGAGCTTTCATGGAAAGAGCTACAACACACTGACAGCAGGTGTTTTCAGGCAGAATCATGACTCTCATCCTCAGAGGCAGGTTGGTCAAAGGGAGAACTGAGGAATTCCATTGTTCAAAGAGTCAGTAGAAATCCCTGTTTCTTCAGGTGGGAAATACTGAAGTATTCGTTTGCATGAGAATCGTTTGAAAGCGGACACCGCTTTATAACCAGCAAGCAGCCTGCGGAAGGTCGGAAAGGACCCTGGCAGTGTCTCTGGTGGTGTTGCTTCTCTCCTTTTAAGGTTTAAGAAAAGATTCTGCTCCTGGGTTATTTCATTTTATTCTTGTTAACTTAGAGCTTCAGATTAAAACACACTTAATAATCAAATAGAGTGGCTCTTCTGCACTGATAGCGCGTCCAGCTCTTTCAGCTAATGGCTGGATGCCCACTCCCCTTCCGAGTGCTCACTTACCCTAAGAAGCCTTTGAACCCCGTGCTGGTGAGCACACAGCCCGCCTCGCCATTAGCCCACATGATTCTGCAGAGCCAGGGGAGCAGAGACTCAGGTCAGGACCATGCGATTTTTATGTTCCTGCGTCGATTAGACCAGCGAAGGGAGATGCACTTAAGTAAAGTGCAAGGCGCTGCAATGGCCGCCTTTACGATGTGCAGAAAGCCCACATCTTAAGACCTGCAGTCTTGTTATCAAGTTAATCAAATTCTTAATATCTGAATGTGTGTTACACTTCTGTCACTCGGTATAGGCCCAGCCCTTCTTCCTCCCGCCTGGTCTGTCTGCAGGCCATGCAATGCCATGTTATGAAAACGACCCTTTAAACCTCATAAAATATTTAAGACATGTGTCCTGATAGTGTTATGTAAGCAAATACCAAAAAGGTCCACCCATTAGTGAACCTGATCAGGCCAATCTCCGAGGACTGGGAAAACAATCGGCCCGTGGCCGTGGTGCAAATATGCAGGGAGAGATTCCAGAGGCGTGGGCGCCTGCAAGCTCGGAGCCCAGACCCCCACATGCTCCTCGGAAAGCAAGTCTGTGATTTCATTGTCTCTCATGGCTCTAACTATATTCAAGAGGCACTGAATCTCGGTAACTTTATTTAGAGATTAAATATTGGTGCCTGTGGCAACTGAAACCATAGGGAAAGTCAGGTGATGTTGAATGCGGGGCAAAGGTCATATATACTATATGTGCATATGTGTACATATATGTATGTATCTGTACATATACATGCAGGTTCTTACTCTTGTATTTCTCCTTATTAGAGAGAGGTTCTGAAACAATTCGTCTCTCTTTTTTTAAATATATTTTATTGATTTTTTTTTTTTTTACAGAGAGGAAGAGAGACGGATAGAGAGTTAGAAACATTGATCAGCTGCCTCCTGCACACCTCTTACTGGGGATGTGCCTGCAACCAAGGTACATGCCCTTGACCGGAATTGGACCTAGGACCCTTCAGTCTACAGGCCGATGCTCTATCCACTGAGCCAAACAGGTTAAGTCTAGTCTCTCTTTCTTAGTGTCCTTTTTTCTCAGCAAAAGAACTGTAAGTCAGGCTAGAGGAAACTTTGAGGATTGGCTGATCAGACAATTTTCATGAGACCTTTTTCCCACTAATAAACTTCCTCCTTAATGAGCCATTCTACCCTCTGGGTTCACCGATAGCTTCTAGATTCTAGGACAACTCCCAAATCTATAACATAAAACCAAATTACCCTCACGGTCTCCTGGCCCCAGCCCCCCAGTGCCATTGCGCTCCATATTGTCTTCAGCTGTTTCGCTGCCAGCTCAGTGTCTGCAGCGCTCAGTGACAATTTGCTCTGTGCACTAATAAATGGGCGCATGGCTATGCCAACGCGTTCCTTCTTCTCGTTCCCCACCTCGGGCAGGCTTGGTGCCACTGCCTTCACTCCCTTCCCTACCGCCCAGTTCTAATTAACTAGCAAACCCTGGCAATTTCACCTCCATAATAAAACCTGAATCTCCCTCCTCTTACCCGTGGCCACTTCCTTTCTCCCAGCTGGCTTACTACAGTACCCTGCTTACTGGCCGTCCTCCTTCCACTCCTGTCCTGTCTCTCCCTAACTGCCAACCCAGTTCCTTTTTAAAACAGATCTCTCCTCCCTCACTCCCTCCCTCCTGCTCTCTCCACCCCGCCCCCTTCCCCTTCCTCTCCCCTCCCTCCTGCACACACATGCTCACACACACATACTCCCGCCCCAGTTTTACACCCTCAATGGTTCTTCACTGCGTACCCAGCAAAGTCCAGGTCTAGGAACTCAACATCTCCAGATATGATTCCACAGGGTCACTCCCATCTGCCTTTCCTTCCATCCTCTACACCCTCCCTATCTGCTGTTGCAGTCTGGGCATTCCCGTCTGTTTCCATCCAGCAAGCACCAACTTGTATCTGCATTTCCCTCACTTTAGCAAATAAACTCCTCATTGTAGACGGCCGCAAACCTCGAGGTGCTACCCTGCAGGAACTGATTAGAACACCAAAAATTACATTAAATTCCTCTGAGCAACAAATGACATTCAGCCAAAAGACATAAACACCGGAGAGCTGAATATGGAATTTAAAAGTTACTAATTTATAAGACCAAAGATATTTGTTTCCAGAATCGCCTGACGCCTGTCTTGAGATGGAGAAAACGATTTTCCCTCCTCGTTTCCTCCTGAGCGCTTGCAATCAGCAGCCCGAGCAGTGCTCCTCCTCTGACTGGTGAGCGCTGCTGAGAAGGTTCAGTCAAATCCCCTTTCCGGAAACAAGCAGGCTGGTTAGCTGCTAGTCACCCCCTCCACGTCTATCCCAGACTCAGGTCACTTGGAGGAGAGGTGGGTTCGGCCCACTGCCATTCTGAGTAGGAAAAATCTGCCTGGCCTATCCTTAGGTTTTTCTTTAACTGGTAAAATGTATGTAGAAAAAAAAATTACAAGTAAAATGCTGCATACTATGATCTAGACTTGAGAAGTATTGGAGTAATTCCATGTTTTATATTTACATATACGCACACATGACTATATATGTATTGCTACACCCCCGTACATATACATCATTACATTTAAGTCTCCTGGATGCTCCAGAAGCAGCAAATGTTTACTCTAGTTCAACTCAGGAGGTTTTGGGGAGCCACGCGTGCCAGCGGTCTGATTAATAGAAGGAACCTATTTGGGTCCATTTTGAGCCACAGCCACATCCACAGAGGAGCTGTCAGCAGGAGCCAATGTGGGAAGAATGTGGTAAAGCTTGCTCTCCCTGTGTCCACGGCTCCCTCATCCCCCCTCTGCTCTGCAAACCCGGGTCTCCACGCCACTCCTACAAACAAAACACTCCCACTGGGCAGGCTGTGATCTCATTTCTAGTTGACACTCTCTTATCTGAACCAACATGAATGAGCATCCAGGGCCGAGCTCCTGGCATCAGGGTGACATTTATTCATTTATTAACTCAATCAACACAGCTCCACTGAGTTAAAACTTAAAAAAAGAACTCTGTTAAAAAAGATAGAGATAAATGAGACTCAGCTGCTGCCTCAACTCACAGTCCCTCCAAGAGACGGACAGGTAGGACCAGAAAGGCTGACAGGTGATGGCAGTGAGGGAAGCCCAGGGCTGGAGCCTGAGAACAGGCATGACATCTGTGCCTGGTGGGCCTCCCAGAGGAGGGGATGCCTGAATGGATATTACAGGGGAAAACAATGGCTTTACAGGTTATGTCTTAATAACAACAAAACATTCTTAAGCATAGCTTTTAGACTGTTTCTTACTGTAACAGATTATATTTTAAACCTGACTGTAGAGAGTGGCCACAGCATTTGGACAGGTTCAATCCTGGGACTAATGAGAGAGCACGATTCTCTGGTGGCAAAACCACGTGCAAGTCCCAGCACAATTATAGCCATAGTTGTAAGTTTGACCTTATGGTCTGAACCTGTGCTCCCATGTGGCTGAGTGATATGGGCTTCGGGAGGTGCAGCAAGTAAACAAAGCTTGATCAGGTGCATGTAATTGAGTAGATTCGAAACCCACTTGCACGTGGTAAACATCTTGACCATGCCCTTACTTTGCCTCGGGGAATCTGGCTAGAAAATAAAGACTCCTTGCAGGCTGTGGTGCTGTCTCTCCATCAGAGAGGGCAGCGTCCCACCCAGACCCAGCTTTCTTCTCTTGTTTGTCTTTTCATAATCCTTCACCGCCCCCTCTCAGGGTCACCAAACCTGGCTGTGCTCGTGTGGCACATACGGCGCCCAAAGTGGGGCTGAGTATGGGGAACAGGGGCCTGAGTTTCAGGGAACTGCAGGCTTACCCATGTCCCTTGAATGTGGATGGGCTTTGTGACCACTTTCACCAGTAGAACTCCATGGAACTAACAACAGGACTATTCTGTGCATCAGCCTTCACTGGGTTGGCTGCTTTTACTTCTTGTCTCTTGAAAGCCCGCCCCATATGAGAAATGCACCTGCCCTGACACTAGCGTGCTATAAAAAAGAGAAAGGGGGCCAGGCGGTGAGGATGAGATGCCACCTGGAGAGAAAAGGGAGCTAGGGAGACAGAAGGAGAAGAACAAGATCACAGCCACCAGCTCCCCAGAGCACAGAGGGACCAGACACCTGGGTGAAGACCCCACCTTGGAAAGGCTCCCCCAGCGCCAGCTGACTTCGTGTGGATCAGGGGTGAGTTGCCCAGACAATCCCTTCCTAAATGCCTGACCCATGAAGTCATGAGCAAAATGAAAGGGTTGGTTCCAGCCCTTAAGTTTAGGGGTAACTTGTACAGTAAACCATTTACAGAGACATGGAGATCCTAAGATGGGTATAAGATGCTAAGGGACACAGAATCCTTATGGACATAGGGTGTCACCCTGTGAGCCCATAAACCTGAGATAAAAGAGAAACCTCAGTCCTCTTGTGTTCTTTTCTGTTTTGAGTGTACAGTGGGGCCTTGACTTACGAGTGTCCCGACTAACGAGTTTTTTGAAATACCAGGTGTCTCTCTGCCGATTTTTTGCATTGAGTTGATAGAGTAATTTGTGTTAACGAGGTCCTTAACGAGCTCAGTCTCGGAACGAATTAAACTCGTAAGTTAAGGCCCCACTGTATTTCCGTTCCATGGCTGGAACTAATCTCCCTTTTCTGTAGGTCAACGGCAAACAATGCAGCAATCCATAATATTCCCTCCTAATGCTCGAAAGACTTGTGTGGAAACCACGGAAGCTACCAGGCTGTTATCTCCCGGGGACCCAACCTGTAAGTAAGGAGCTGCTTAAGCGTTAGCCTGTCAAACAATGGAAAAAACACTTTTGTTCATTTTTCATCTCTGCTGTGAACTCCGAAGGTATCCCCACACCCAGATTAATAGAGCCTTAGGTCTTCATCACTCATGTGACCTCGGGAGTGTGAGTACTTGCTCAGAAGGCTTTTAGAGTCTCTCGGAGAACAATGGAATATTTCATTGCACTGTAGGCAAAGAGTCACTCAGGTTTTTATGCACAGTTAATAGGAAAGAGGGAAAAAATCTGCGAAGGGCATTGAGTTTTACATTAAGCAGGGAATATTTTAGTCTTAGAAACAGCAGAGTCGGCTAGAATCACTCACTCTGTGACTATGGGTCCACACCTCCCACCGAAAACTGGTGTGCCCCCCAGAGCTTTCCAAATGCAATGAACTCACCCAATACATTATAAATGCGGGAGGTACAGTGAATAATGCGGCCCTATTTCTTTCTTCCCTGCTCCCACCCAGCCCCCGCCCCCACCCTGGGGTCCTGGATTCATGGAGTCTGATTTCATTCCAGTTGGAAAATAGCAAATGGCGAGACTGACCAAGAAACTTGTCATCAGGCAGGGCCTTTGTGAAATGGCCCTCTAATTAGCCATTGCATGTTTTTGTTATTTCTTTTGCAATTCATGTTAAAAATATGTTCCGTGGATGCCGGCCTGCTAGGATGCAAGGAGCCCTTGTCACTCAGCAGTAACCTAGTGAAATAATAAATCGCCCCTCAGCTCTTCCCCCGAGGCCGTGTGGCCAGGCTCCCCACAGCGGCCATCGTGTTGGGGCAGGCAGTGGTCACCGCGCACACAAATGGCATCTTGCCCTTCCAGGAGCCTCTCTCTGCACAGAGAGGATTGTGGGCATATCTGCCGAATCTGAGGTCACCCAAGGACTGGGTGAGAAAGGCTGTCCTCTCTTACACGCTGTTATCACCAGCAGCCTATCTCTTGAGTGAAATTTCAGGAACGGAGATTCCTCAGGGAAAGATGCCATTTCATCCACTCAGCCAGCTCAGCTGGAACTGGGAGGCAACAGCTCCCATCTGTGGGACAGCTTGGACCAGGACCTTGTGTTCTGTAGCTTTTAGGTGGGGTCCACTCGCAGGCTCCGGCCAAGGTTTCGGCCGCGTCCTAGCCCCACCCTGGCCCACATGAATCGTCCTTACTGAGCATCTCAGGAAAGAAACAGTAACTTCCCCTCGGAGGCTCACCCTTCCTCATCAGCGTTAGAAAAACAGCAGAGAACTGTCAAAGAATGACAGAGAAAGTGAGTGTTCGGTCACCCTGGGCTGTGGTCAGATGCTCATGATAGAAGCCGAATGTGGCCTGTGAACCAGGCGGCTTGTGGGCCGAGAGACAGTGGATGACAGAAAGCAGCCAGGCTACTCTAACCCGCCACTCAGAAGGCTGGATGCCCATTAGGACCGAGGGCTTTCATCCAGCCATAACCGGAGATGTCAACGACATCAGACAATTCCTTGGCAGCATAGAATCTCTGTTCACTCAGGGACACTCGGAAGCACTCCTGTCCCTTCCAGAGCCTCCTGTGCTCAATGAGCAGAGCTGTGATTCCAGACTCCCACTTCCCTTTCTGCTGCACCCTCCTTAGCAAATGACCTCCTGGGAGTGGGTCGTGGATGTGTTTTACTTCATAGATTTCTCGATAACGTCAGTCTCCCTCCCTCCCTCCCTCCCGGCCCTGGGCGCAGGAGGGTGGAGGCTGCCACTGAAGAATCACATCTCTCTCCTGTGACGGGAAATGAGCAGAAAGGGGAGAGCGCCAGGCAGTTCTCTCCTTCCTTCAAGGCCCTGGGGGAGGAGATAAAGAAAAGGCGGCCAGTGAAAGGCTCTGGCCACCTACTGTTCTGTGTGCGTTCTTGGTTTTTTTAAGCAGTAGTTTTGTAATTTGGACATCTACAAACATGAAGCCTCTTATAAGGATCATGGATCATTTCTAAATAAATAATAAGTTTTTCATAACTTTTCTGAAACTTGTCAGGGCTGCCTATGGTTGATTTTAAAAATAGATTTTTTTTTTCTCAAGGAAGCATGAGGCTTCATTAAGATCCTTGCATAAGCCCACCCTTGTGCAATGCCAAACACATTGCAGGTGCTTAGTAAAAGGATTTTAAAAATTATTATTATGTTATATATTATTACAATGCATCTAATAGTGCATTTTTATATGCAAATTGGCCATTTTTTTAAACAAATGGAAGTTATCAATAAACATTCAGCCAAACCCACTTGGAAGTAACACAGTGGAAAGGGTTCTTTTTGTGCTGAAAAGCAATACCACTGCATTCTATGCAGGCTTTGGATTAATTATTTTTCCTTGATTAACCTATAAGAGTAACAGGTTATATCATTTTGGATTTAATTAATAAAGTTTAAGCTGGTAGTAGAATGTTAAAGGAGCAGTCATCAAACACATTTCATCAGAAAATTTAGTTTCTTTTGCGTATTTTGCTTCTTTTGACTACTGACTATTTGATTAGACTGCATAAACATTTTCTTTTCACCATAATCAAGTCAAACAATTCTAATATGAAGTGTAATTTTTTGGCAAAGTCTTCCCACATTATAACATTTTGTTCATGCATAGCGTTGTAATTAGTGTTATTTGCTGTTGTCATTGAATTACACTCATTATATAGAGGTGTCGACTTTGCAAAGCAAGAACATTAGGGATGCAACAAAGACTGAGATGTTATTTGCAATTTCATTGTCGGCCAACAGCGAGGATATTCAAACAGAAAGAAAAATAGTGTGCGTGCATCATGCACACAGAGTCAGCCTCAGGACAGGAACAGTACAGCCGAAAGATGAAGGAACAGAATAGAGAGTCCTATAACTGTGGCCACTTTTGAAAAAGAAGGGGGGCTTTACTTCCCTAAATAATATTCTTCTCTTTTAAATTCATTGTAAATAAGATCGTAGGAAAGGAGAACACGTCGTATCCCAAAGCAGAGGCTTTCTGCGTCCCCGATTCTTCTTCCCTTTTCCCTGTTGCTCTGTCTTCTTGTGCCCTCTTCCCATCTCACACAAACACAGGCGTGCGTAGATGCACACACGCGCGCACACACACACACGCACTCATACATAGCATTATGGTAGCTAGAAATTCATCAAAATATAACAATAGTAAAAAAAAAAAATAATAAGGTATTCCCTGCACTTCATTCTAAGAACAGAATGGAGCTATGTTGGTGCGAAGTCTGCCCAGCCCTCTGGCTCCAGCACTGCTTTATTGTGTGAAGTCAGAGCCCTGACTCATTCCTGAGGAAGCAGCCGGTGCTAGAACTCCTCCCATCTTGAGTCCAGATTGAAACGTAAACAATGGGAGAGAAATGTAGCCCTTCTTGGATTAAACCATCCTAAACGGGGCGGGGGAACAAGGAGTCCCTTTCAAACCTGTCTTACGTTTGCTTTTGTGGTGAACTGGTCATGTCCACATGAATCGCTAGACAGACAGTGGCTGAAGATTACCCCCAAAACTCTGAGAATCAAACCATTTTTAATGTTGTTTAAAAGCATTAGTATTTGTGTGTATTTCTTTCATTTATTTGTAAATTTTTCGCATGATCAAATCAGGGGATCCCAGCGTAAACTCTCATCTCCCCAAAATGTCTCATTAAGCTAAAACACCCTTTCTTTGTATTTGAGTTCATCTTTTTTTTTTTTTTTTTTTTTTGGATGGTGGAAAGAAAGGGTAAGATTCTGACCTAAGAGAATGGCAGTGTTTCAAAGATGCTTTCTGCCACGCTGTAGGGCAGTTTACCTTAAAATGTACACGGATAGGGTTTGAAAAATAAAGAAGATTCCATCTGACCATTAAGAAAACTGTATCTGGGAGAGGTTTTCTAGACTCCCCTTTCCACACCTAATAACTCACCTTCCAGCATCCATGCCAGTACTTATCAAGGTTGGGAACAACCACCCCCCCCCCAATTATTTAAAAGTCTTCATTGTAGTGACTTCCTCTGAAACAGACCACCCCTTTCATTAGGAATATTTATGGGAAATAATATATTTGTACAGTTGAAAGCATCACCTGTTTTGCTAAGTCAGTTCTTGTCTGAATGCAAATGGACTGTTAGAGGGTTTACGCCAGAGCACTTGCTAATGGAAAGTACTAATCAAAACTTTTCTACGGCAGTAAATGTTTATATTTTTTACCACTGGATTCCAATTAAGTGTATTCAATATAGCAAGCTTTGATTAAAAAAATGTTAAAAGAGAGTATGTACACAGTACTGTGGAAAACAAGGCAGGTTAGGAATGCGGGCACTTGTACGCTCTTAATAGAAGTCTTTACCTGAAGGTAAAACCCAATAAAGTGTACCCTATAATGTGCTATGGACTCTATGTTGATTTACCTGGGTTACCCCGTCAGCAGAAATCAACTTTACCAGGTACAAACTATGCTTATATATTTAGTGCATATAAAATGCATATAAAAGATCCTTTTTTCTTTTTTATAAAGAAGTACTGAATTTCATTAGGGCACATTTTTTCTTTAAAAAGTTCTTTGTTAACCATGGGATATACTGATTGCAAATAAAGGAAGTTATGGCAACTGTGCTGATGTTTATAAAGGAAGGGAAAATCCTTAATATGAGCCTACAGATTCAATGAAAAAAAAATAGCAAAACACAAGGTTTGGCTTTACTCAAGTATACATTAGCAACATCTTTCAAAGAATCTCCTTGCTTTCACTGATATATAAATATTTTCCTAAATGACTCAAAAAAGATGTTATTTTATTTAATTGAAGTCTATGAGGAGAGGTCTGGGGAGAGACGGCTAAAAAATTTATTTGGGTTTCTTTGTGGGGAGGAATCCCCAATTTTTCCTCATCTGAGAATGTTTAAACACAACGTTTTTGCACATTTCCCGTAAAAATTTCAGGCCTTTCCTATGTGGGATTCTTTCCTCCACATTGAAGTTTCAGGATTAGGGGCAGTCTTTTTTTAAAAAAAAATTCATTCTCTTTGCTCTGTGACTTAATGAATCCAGGTTGAGTTTCTTTAGGAAACATAAGAAGCCCCTTGACAACTGAGAAGGCTCCCAGATACTCATTCCTGTCAGAGTTTCCCCAAACCACACATAAGCAGGGCCGCGAGGTGCCCACATCAGACAAGGAAAGAAGAACAGCGCTTCCCTCCCTGACCTCGGCTGCGTTTGAGTGAGAAATTGTTTACTCCTCAGTCTCCATGAGTGTTTCCACACCCCGCTGCCACGTCAGGGGTGCAACAGCCTTTCTGTGTCATTTCCGACCCTCCCATCCACTCTGTGGTCCTTGTTCGCCATCCACCTTTGAGGATCGCAAAAAGCCGTGCTGTGCCCGTGCGATGTTTAATAGTGCCCCTGCATTAAACCCTTGGCTGCAGTCCTCTAGTGCTCTTTCTTCCCCTCAAAATCTATATTGCTCTTAAAAGCATCTCATTAGGACGCTGCATTTTTAAGGAAGGGAGAGAGAGGAGAGGTGGGTGACATTAGTCAACTGCGACACACATCATTTTTAATCCATAGATTTTTTTTTAGAAAGAAAAGAAAAAAAAAACCCTCCAGGAAAGACTGCCTCTTGGCTTTGGGCCCCTGACTTTCAGGGATTAGGGCTGCTGATGAGAGGGGCTGCTAAATGGGGGAGAAATGCTGCCGGGACCGCAAACCCCGCAGCAGCCCCGAGGCAACGCCATAGCACCTCCCCTGCGTCCGGCCCGGCCTGTGCGCACCCACGGGGCTCGGAGAGGCAGCGGCCTGTGCGCACCCACGCG
>NW_006383016.1:977112-977490 GCF_000327345.1 Myotis davidii | reverse complement strand
AGGGGCTATAGGGCCGGGCCCTTGTCTCAGAGTCGCTCTGTCTGCTTGGCTCCTGCGGCGTTTTCCTCAGCTCAGGCGCCCTCTGGCGCCGCCAAGGAGAAATTCACCCGGCGCAGGGACCATGGAGGAAAATACAGAGCAGCACTGTCAGGCCTGGCGGCTTTGGCCTTGAAGGATGCAAGGTAGGCCGCCGGTGCTGGCGTCCACCACTTACCTAAGGCATTGGACTGCTCTTCCTCACGGTGTCAAGGTTACAGAACCTCGGGTCATAGTTTCCCTGGGCCAATATGTTAGACACCAATGACCTCCCCAAACAGACTTTGGTGATCCAGATTCCAAGGGAGAACAAGGTCACAGGCCTTCCAGCCACCCTCCACC
>NW_006383016.1:975200-975412 GCF_000327345.1 Myotis davidii | reverse complement strand
GGGCCTGCCCACCGCCGGAGCACCGAGACAGGCTGCCCGGGTTTCAGGAGTGGGAGGCAGGGCCCTTAGTAAGGAAAGACGTATCCCCGTGTCCCTCCTCCCACAACCTGGGGCCGCCACTTCCCTCTCCAGCACACGCCCCCGCGCACCCCTTAGGGAAGAAAGGGAATCTCCCGTCCCTGCGTGTGCACATAGGGTGGCAACCTTGATAG
>NW_006383016.1:928800-975014 GCF_000327345.1 Myotis davidii | reverse complement strand
GAGAGAGTAAGAGAGAGGGAGGGAGAGAGAGAGAGAAACATCAATGATTAGAACACATTGATCAGCTGCCTCCTACACATCTTCTACTAAGGATTGAGCCCACAACCACGGCATGTGCCCTGATTGGGAATCAAATTGTGACCTCCTTGTTCATAGGTTGACGCTCAGCCACTGAGCCACCCCAGCCGGGACTCATAGTTTACTTTTCATTTCATCTGGAGGTCAGTTAGATGCCAGCTGGGAAGTAAGACTGACTCCTACTCACTGGCTTGTCTTTGAGACACACACACACACACACACACACACACACACACACACTCATTTCTTTACTCATCCACAGGGTCTCCAACATAGTATGGCTTTTTTGCAGTCAACTTGGTTAAGCTAAAGTCCCCAGTTATTTCATCAAACCTTAATCTTGATGTGACTGTGAAGGGGTTTTGCAGATGTCATTAAAGTCACTAATCAGTTGGCTTTACAGAACAGAGATTACACTGGATGATCTGGGTGGGCCTGGCTTAATAAATTGGAAGCCCCTGAAAACCTGACTAAGACTTCCCAGAGGAAAGGAGGGAAAGGAGAAATGGGTTGTATGGAGAGAGAGAGAGAGAGAGAGAGAGAGAGAGAAAAGAAGAAAGAGATGACCAACGTCCCTGGACTAGAAGGTGGCAGAAGTAAGATTAAGATGAGAATCCTGCTTTATCTGACTGAGAAGCCTGAACTTTTAACTGGTTTGCTAAGGCATCTCCCTGGATAGTTTTAAGAAGAAGAAGAAGAAGAAGAAGAAGAAGAAGAAGAAGAAGAAGGGAGGGGAGGGGAGGGGAAAGGAGGGGAGGGGAGGAGAGGAGAGAAGATATCAAGGAAATTCAGAGTGCCAGAAGATCCTTTGCCCCAATCCTCCCAACTGTCAGTCAGTAGATATTTTCTGATGTCTGTTGGTGGTAGGCACAAGGCACTGCCCTCTGGAGATGCAACCATGAACAGAACTGGCAGGGTTTCTTCCCTCATTTGGGCTTCAGTACACTAAGCTAGGTGGGTGAATGAGAGGCTGTAGTGGTCTGTGAAGCCCTCTCACACATGCATACCCAGTTCCATAAGGAAACTTCGGACATTCCAAACCTGGACCTGAAGGTAGCGTTAGTGACGGGTTTGTGGTGGATAATGGTGGCATGCTTGGCGCTATATGAAGGTATAGTGAAAGGAGGAGCCACTGAGAAGAACCAGACAGCAGTTTTGCCTTGAGGGCCCTTCATCTATCACCACTAAAGGTAACAGGCTCATGCATCCCATTGCCATTGAGTCATCCGCCCCCGTGGTGCATTTTCTGTTCACTCACTGTTTCTATATATGGCAAAGCTGCGATACTTACTGATTATGGATCAGAACTGTAGAATGTTGGCAAAAGCAAACTCAATCAGGCTGAGAACAGGAAGACTCCTCTCTAGATTCATCAGCAGAACCACTGGTCCTTAGCCAAACTGAGAAGCCCAATAAAAGGCCTCATTTTCACTGTAGCATCTTGTACCTTTGCCTCAAGGCTCAAGCCTAGCGCATGATGGTAGTATCCCAGTGCATTTTAATTTAACTAACGTTTAATGAGTTCCTTCCATGCTCTAAGTCTACCTTCTACAATCTAGTGTCCTGAAATAGCTTTTGTAGACATCATTGGCCTGCAAATGGATTGCTACATTTAGTGATAACTGTCATGGGCATCCTATTGACTTCTGCATGGTTTTTAACATTTGGGATAATTTTCTTCTTGATATTCATATCTTCCCTTGGGCTCAGTAAGAACTCTTTCCTGATTTTACCTCCTGTTGGCCTCTTGCTTCTTCTCAGCCATCTTTGGAAGAATTTTCTTCTCACCCCAGTCCTCACGATTATAAAGCAGATATATTCAAGGGCTCTTTATTCAAGTGATAGTTACCCTATCACTTGAATCTATTTCCTCTCCCCAAGAGATGGACCGCACACACTGATGACCGCATATCTACATCTCTAGCTAGACCTCTCTCTGACACCCACGTATTCTATTGCTGTGGATTCTTGGGAATACCCTGAACGCCACTGTACCGAGAGAACTCATCATCTTCTTTCCCTCGTTTCTAATCCGTTGCTTATTCCAAAAGCCCTACATAAGTTACTGGTACCAAGAACTGTGTCCACCCAAAAGCCCATGCCAGGAACTCAAGAGGCATTCCAGATTTCCTCTTGCTTACCTTGTACATCCAGTTGATATGAGCTAAGTTTTACCAGTTTGTTGCAAAATGTCTCTGCTCTCTGCTTTTCCTCCACAGCCCTACTGTAGGGACCTTAGTCTAGTCCTTACAGATTTCATAACAGGGGCAAATGGCCTTCTAATGATATGTCTGCCTTCATATCTCTGCTGTCTCCCATTCATCTTTCTAAAATGCAAATCCTCTTATGACACCTTCATATTTTATGTGTCAATGGTTTCTTGAAAGCTTTCTGTGACCATCTCCCCCACACTCACTCTGGGCTAGTGATGGATGGCCCCCCTCTTTGTTCCCACTGCATCTGCAGCTTACTCCTGTCATAGCACTCAGCAAAATGTAGCATTATCTTCTTTCATGAAATATTTCAAACATAGAGAAACGTGCAAAAAAAACCCCACACACAACAAATACCCACACACTACCCAAATTGGAAAAATCTTTGATGCATTGATTTGAGTACTTTAAAAAAAAATGAATTAGCCATGATAAAAATAGCTGAGATCACTTTGTGACCCGTCTTTCATGGAAGCCCTTGCTGTTCAGTTTGTGGTCGATTTTCTTGCTAAGCTCCTGCCCTTGACTATCAGCTACCCAAGAATAGTTTCTCTCTTGTTCATCTGTGAGTCCCCATCACCTACCAGAGGGAAGTAAATAGGGGATGAGTAAATATCCATTGAACAAACTTATGCATCGATGCTTCCATGCCCGCTAGGCCTGTAGACCAGTCTGCATCACATTGGACTGCAACCTCTCGCCATGGTGCCTGATCGATGTACCGTGCTTTTCGTCATGGTTACCGATTGATGTACCGTGCTTTTAGCAGCATTTGATTCTAACAAGGTACTCTGTTCTCCAGAACTGTTACATTTAACCAGTGGTTCTCTACGTTAACTGCACGTTGGAATCAGCTGGGAGATGGTAGCGTGCTGATATCCCGCTTCTGCTCCCAGCGATTCAGACTTCAGGGGTGAGATGCTTTCTAGGTGTTGGGTTGTTAAAAATTCCCAGAGACTTCAGTGGACAGAGAGGCTGAGAACCTCTATTACCGCCTCTGGGGCACATTAGCATCAGCGTCAGCATCAGCAGTGCAATCGGTGAGCACTTGCTCTGTACCATTGCTGTACATTATTCATTTCTTACCACAACCTACGTGTTTTTAGTCTTCCTATTTTACTGAGGAAGAGAATGACACTCAGAAGGCTCAGTTAACTTTGCCAAAAGTCAAATACCCCCAGGGCCCTGCTGTTCTCACTGCCCCAGTTCCTACAAGAGCCCCATTCCTTAACTGGGCTATGGCTCCTACTAAGCCCAGGATTAGTAAAATTTCTAATGCCCCTGGAGAAAGTCATGGAAGCCTGGCATTACCAGGGCTCTCTAAGCCCCCGAGCTTTACCTGCTAACCCTGCTTCCTTTTTCGAGTCATTTGCTGAAACTTGCCATAAACTCCTTGCTTGAGTAGCTGCCAGAGACTCAAAAAGGCAAAGTGTGTGCTTCTGCCCACCACACCCTCTGTGATGATAGGAACTATTCCTCTCAGTGACGTTCTTTAGCACTCTGTTCCTCCCTCCCGTGTCCTGCTGGACTGCTCTGCCCACTGCTCCCTGTCTCTTGTTCTCCTGAGACTGAGTTGGCCTGCTACCAGTACAGCGAAAACACGGAGGACTTGCCACGGAAGACCACGCTGCTGCCTCTCTCTTCTCTTCTGCTCTGTATTTACAAGCAAGCGGAGGAGGGAAGTACACACCAGTGTTTACTCTGTATATAGATTTCCCTGTGGATGTAATGCACATGCTTTCAACACTCGTGTTCCAGCGCCAGGATTTCACTGCAGGGGAAACCAGCATGTATCGTCTTGGAATCATAGAACATGACAGTTGGAAGGGATCTTGGAGGTCACCCAGCACAGGGGGCGCTGTTGTAACGAAAGAATTCAGCATGGAACTATGTGGTGTGGCCTCAGTGGACAGTGAGGGCGTGAATCTCACAATTTGGGAACGTGGTACTCAGTGTTATGTAGTCTATTGTCTGCAGTCACACCGAAGACAATATTGTAGGCTCCAGGGGAAGCGGTTGCTCTAGACCACGTGTGATAAGTTAGTAGAAGAAAGGGATGAGCTCCAGAAAGAACTGACTGGCTTGCAAGAGGTAAAGAAAGGAAACACACTCCAGAAATTTGAGACCTGATAAAGTTGGTGAGGGGACCACCTCTTGCTTCTTGATAGTCCTGAAAAAAACACTTGAGTAGCAAAGATCCAAAGCAAATCAGGAGGATGGGGGTGCTAATGGTGTGGTGCTCAATAAAACCTTTCAGGTGAATAAAAAGACTCAGGGTAAAATCCTAGGAAAGGAGTAGTTTTCCCATCAAAGCAGAAAGCACCGTGAAGTGGAGGCATGGAGCACCACGGAAGTAAGCAAGCAAGGAAAGAAAGATTAGATCCTTTCTCTAAAAGAACTATGGGTGTGGTTGCGGGCTTTGACTCAAAGCAAATAGATGAGAAAGCTGTTGTTGGTATGAAAGAGACTCTTAGAGACTTAATACTTTGCAAGCAGGAAATGGGCTGAGAACGCCATGCAATTCTCTAAAAGGGCATGTTCCCAGACACACACTTCATATTGACCAGGAAAATAACGAAAAAGGAAGAAAATTCCAGAGGTGGACCAAAGGCCAGAGAGAACCTCATTATTGACCAGAGACTTCTATGTGTCTCACAATCTTCTCTTTCCCAAAAGGAAGTGCATTTTGTGGTTGCCTTATCCCTGTATCTCTATTGTACATTGGGTGTGGGGGAGAAGGGTAGAAAATGTCATTTTAGTTCACAGGTCTCTGGGCCATGATGACCTTCACCCTGATCTGATGCAGATGCCACGTATAGCACATCCCCTGGAGATGCCGGACTTAGAATTGGATGCAGTGACTGGATGGGAATTTAAGTCATTCCCTCTGGAGAGGTGTTAGTCATTTTATATGTGTTCAAGGGTGGATGCTGCTGAGACACTTTCCACTCACCAAATAGTCCTTCCCCAGCGCCCTATTGCAAGCCCCTTGCAATCAGTCAGTCTTATGGGCAGTTCTGGCTAATGGGCTGTGATCAGAAAGTATTAGCCACTTCCCGGTCAAAGCATTAGAAGCTGGTGTGTGAACTGTTCTCTGATCTTGTGAGCTGACATTCTCACTGGGGATAAGGAAAGGTACAAAAAGAACAAGGAAGCTCATTTCAGAGAGTGGAGAGCTGCCCCTAGGAAAGTCATCGGGGCAACGTGGAAGCGAGTGAGTGAACGGTCAGGGGAGATTGTGAGGAAGTGACACTTAAGCTGGGACTCGAATGACAGGAACGGGCCATGCAAATGTCTGTGGAACTTCAGACAGAGGGGACAGTAGCTGCGGAGCCCTGAGGTGAATGAGTTCTTATTTGGTGGGTTTGAGTCTTCAGTGTGACCGGAGTCTGGTTGGGCTGGAATGTCGTGAATGAAGGAGACAGAGAATGAAAGCAGAGAAGTAGATAGGCGGTCACCTAGGGCCTTCTCAGCCATGACAAGGTGGTTGGATTTTATTTTAAGGGCAATGGGAACCGGTTCGACGATTTCAAGGAGCGGAGTTATAAGACTTGACTGCAGCCTGTTTGGGCGCTGTGGCAGCAGCTTAGGTGAGAACAGATGGGGCTTCAGAGGAGGTGCATGATCCCAAGTATACGTTGGAGAAGTAGCCTTTGCATGTGGTCTGGGTGTTGCAAATGAGAACAAGAGAGGAAGGAATCAAGAACAGCTAGGTTTTCAGCGTAACTGAAACAGTAGTGCCATTTACTGTGATGGAAAGGTGCAGAGAAGCGTGGACCGGGGGCATTGGGGAGGGTGCAATGTCAAGAATTCTCAGTTAGAGATGCCATTAGACATGCACGTGACTAATGGAGAGACGCAGGTGGGGTTTCAGGGTAAGGGTTGGCCTGGGGTTATAAATTTGGGGCCCATCAGTGTATAAATGTTATTTAGAGTCAAGGAACTGAATGAGATCACTGAGGGAGAGAGTGTAAATACAGAAGAGGTCCAGGGCTGGGGTCTGGGTTCCAACATCTCTCTGGAGGTCAGGGAGAGGAGGAGCCCTGCTTCCAGAAAACCCAGACCGCCCCTGCTCCCGAGAGCTCCGTGCCTTTTACAAGACGCCCAGAGGCACATAGATTCCACATATCTTCCTAATGAACGTTACAGCAGCATCTCCTGTGGCGTCCCAGTCACACGTGTCACTGTGGGGAAGCAGCTGTGCGGCCGACGGTCAGAAAACGCCGCCAGCTTCCCACCACTTGGCCACGCACAAGCGAGGTGACAGGAAGAAGCCGCAGTGCCTGTAGCCTCACTTTCCTCCTCGTCACTTAGAAGCAATAATGGCTCCTCGTCGGAATCAAAGAAGGCGGCGGGAGTGAACGTGTGTTGTACACGCCACAGCTGCCCGGCCCCTTACAGTAGCCACTCGCCTCACGTGGCCGTTAAAATTAAAATTAAAGAATTGAATGGAATATTCAGTTCTTCCAGATGAAGAAGACACGAGGATTCTGGAAGAGAAAATAAGACAGTCCTAGAAGCCCTGATGACACCTGCACAAAGCCTGTCGGTTAGTGAATAGTATTGTACCGAGGTTGACACGTGTAATGGGGTAATGCCGGTTGTTAATGTCGGGAGAGGCTGGGGGAAGGACATACAGAAAAGTTAAAGAAAATTCAGTTTCTCAGTCCCACTACCACATAAAATTGCCCATCAGCCACCTCGACAGTGCTAACGTGGACCGTTTCCATCATGGGAGAGAGTTCCCTGGGGCAGTGTGGCTCTCCCACACCCAGATCAGCTGCATTGTTTTAAACTACCTTCTGGTCTCTCCTTTACAGTATGCCAGGGTTATGCCAATAATCTCTAAGCACCTTTTACATCGAACGCTGTGGATCCTGAACGAATAATACTTGGAAGACATGGCGCGTTCTCTCAGTGGCCCACGGAGAAGGTGCTCTTGTGCAAAATTTATTTAATTTTATTTTTAAAAAGTTCTTTATTGACTTTAGAGAGAGGAAGGGAGAGGAGAGAGACATAGAAACCTCAATGAGAGGGAGACGTAGACCAGATCAGCTGCCTCCTGCACACCCCCTACTGGGGATCAAGCCCACACCCAGGCATGTGCCCTGACCAGGAAGTGAACTGGGGGCCTGGTGGTTCGTGGGCTGATGCTCAACCACTGAGCCACACCAGCTGGGCTCTCATCCAAAATTTTAGTATTCAGGGGGAGAGATGGGGCAGCCCGGTGCCAGGTCACTCAGTGCTGCTGCTGATGCTAATGGAACAGGAAGGATCCTAAAACACACCCTCCGTGTCAGAGAGAGGCTGCGCACACAGGGTTTTCATGAGCAGATAATAGAGGGGAATAAATAGAAAGCTGTTGCTTTATCATTAGAAGCACCTACTTTATACTAATAGTTCGTTCATGCCTCGCAATTTAAAAACGTGAAATAACTCAGGTCAGACTCCATAGGCTTAGAAGACTCTATCGACCAGGGAGTTAGTGACTATTGATTTGCCTCCTCTCCATACCCCAGTGAGCAGCCAGTAACACTCATCTGCTATCCTAATGAAGCACTTTCCACCCAAAGACACTGAAGGCGAAGCATGGATATTAACCCATTAATTTCCACCAGATCGTTGAAAATGATAATTTTCTACCTGCTGTTTATAGAGAAGAAGCTAAAGAATATGTTGAGAAGAAGGTAACTTGGTGCTTAAGCAATAATGTTTTCAATGAATGAACTGTGACATCATCCTTGCATCTTTACATGGGTTTGTGTACACTGAACAATTCTCTTGTGTTTGAGATATAATTACATGAACCTTCCTTGCTTTTGTAAAATATGTAAATACACCTTATAGGCCCTCTCTCTTTCTCTCTGCTCTTCCCGTACTCCCTTCTACTCCTTCTCTCCCCCACCCTCCCATCCCACTCCCAAACCTGGCCATCAATAATATAGTTTTGCATCATGCATTCATTCAACAAACACTTATTGGATACTCACTGAGTACTAGGCACAATGCTAGATGCTGGGAATTTAATGGTAAAGCAAGAAAAACTAAACAATCTCTGCCACCAGGAAAGTTGGGGTCTAGTGAAGAAAGCAGGAATTAATTTTGAAAGTCACCAATAGTTGGGAAGTTACCATTGATGGGAGCTGCCGAGGGAGGGGTGAATGCTGTGTCATTCACGGGGGGTGAGCTGGTCCGGGAACTCAGGGAAAACACCTATGAGGGTGTGAAGGCCCTTCCATTGGGATGAGGTGCTTAATGGGGTCAACCAGAAAGGCAAGAGGTCAATGTGGCTATAGAAGAAGGCAGGACAGATCGTGCCAGGCCTGGAAATAGACACTGAGGACTTTAGTCGTTTTCCTAAGATCTGAAGAGCCACGCGAATACAGTAGGTAGAGCAGGAAAAGGAGAGGGTGTGAAAGAGAAATACCGTCACACTGTAGAAATTCAGGTGGGTCCAGTTTAGACACTGGAGTTCATTCTTATAAAAGATACAAAAATAGATGATCCTTGTCTTCAAGGGCCTTAAATCCAGAGTGCCCCATTTGCTACATAAATTATGTGGTAGAAACATCAATGATTCCTGGCCAATGGCCCCAAAAGAATAAAATTTATTCACAAAATAGCTTTGTTGATCTATCTTTCTGACCATAATCAGTGGCTCCCTGGATCACCCCAAATCAACCCTTTGAACACTACTATCCTCAAATAGTAAGAAACCATTTTCTTCAATGATTAAGGTTTGTTCTCAGTGATTCTAATGTGGTAGATGGGGAAGAAACTCATGTCAACTCTGCCCCATGAGGTGTGTAATGAAAGGCTCTGGGTTTGGTTGATCTGAACAAGCCCACTGGCCAAGTTCATTGCTAGCATCAATTGTAATAAATGAAACCGTCAATTTTACTATGGAAGCACAAGGGTACTTAGCACCTTTTATGTAAGGGATCTATTCTTCTCTGAGAGAGCTTGAAAAAATTTAAAAAATGTTATTTTATTTAATGTGTCTTTATTCAACTTCAAAGCTATTTAAGGGATAACAGGGCTCGTCCTTAAGTTTCCTTTAAAAGTGAAGAGGGAAGTATGGTGGTACACAAGCAACATTTAAAAACTGTTTTCTTATAGACTCAGAGGTACAGAGAACAAACTGATGATTGCTGGATGTGAGGGGGCCTTGAGGGCTGGGTGAAAGGGAGAAGGACGAAGTACAGTTGTTAGTTACAAAATAGTCACGGGGATGCAAAGTACAGCACAGGGAATATAGTCAATAATATTGTAATAACTAGGAGTGGTGCCAGGTGGGTACTAGCCTTATTGGGGAGATGACTTTGTACATTACAGAAATGTCTAACTGCTATGCTGTACACCTAAAACTGATCTAAAATAATATTGACTGTCAACTGTAATGCAAAAAATTAAAGTTAAAAAAGTAGTTTGTTAATACTCTCTCAGAGTTGCTTATGGCTTATGTGCCTAAGAGTTTATATAATAAAAATGAGCTGAATGTGGAGTTATGGGAGCATGAAGAAGGGAGATGAGATAATACACACTCTCCTTTTGGGGGAAGTCTCTCTCTGCCCCTGAAGTCCTCTCTACAAACTGAAGCTACAAAGAGCATGAAAACCACAGCCCCAGCCACCTCAGTGGTGTGCATTTTCTGTGATGCCTGCCTTTATTTTAGTTGCTACCAGCGGTTCTCAACCTGTGGGTCATGACCCCTTTGGGGGTCGAACAACCCTTTCACAGGGGTTGCCTAAGACCATCCTGCATATCAGATATTTACATTATGATTCATAACAGTAGCAACAGTACAGTTATGAAGTAGCAACGAAAATAATTTTATGGTTGGGTCACAATATGAGGAACTGTATTAAAGGGTCGTGGCATTAGGAAGGTTGAGAACCACTGCGCTACTTGATACTTTCTTCATCCGGAGAGTCTTTTATCTGATACCCAGACGCTTTCTCTCGTACTTTCTTCTCTGCTAAGGACATTTCTGGAACTGAAAGATGCTCTTGAAATGGGTTCTCTTCATTCACAGAGGGAGTGCTGGCTTTGATTTATCTGCAAAACCCCTGGGAGGACTTTTGTGCTTAGATGTCAAAGAAATTCCCTGTCTCCTTCTAAACCATTAATTCTATCATTATGGAAATAGCTTCCATAATTGATAAAACATTGTCAGCTGAGTCTGACAGACTATTAAAACACTTCTGAAGATTTGTAAGCTCCAGCTCCTGCCCCCTTGGGGCTCGCTTCAAGCACACACACCCCATATTTATATTCTCTCTTAAATGTCAGTGGGAAAAATCTTTGTGATAAGGTTATTGTAATGCACACAGACAGTGATCAAGAATCATTTCCCTCCAGTCCCGGCCAAGTCATGTTATTGTTAATAAAACAGGGTGAGCCATTCATCTCTTCTCACTCGCTGGGAAAGTTGAAGCTCTGCCATCCTCGGAGGAAGGCCACCCTGAAGAAGGCATAGCCTGTTGTAAAGTCCGGAGTATCTATTATTTAGTTAACCTTTCCTATTTTGAGATAATTGTAGAACAACATGCATTTGTAAGAAATAATAGCGATCCCATGGGCCCTGTACTTAGTTGCCTCCAATAATAATATCTTGCAAAAACTATAGGACACTATTTCAACCAGATGATTGGCATTGATTATGTTCAGGTTTCCTCTGCTTCACTGGTACTCGTGAATATGTGAGTGTTATGTGTGTCTGTATGAGTCCCACTCAATTTCATCACATGTGCATGTTTGTGTATCTACCACCATAGTTACGGTACAGAACACCTCCAACAGTGCAAGGGTCCCTCATGTTACTCTTTTATAATCATAGCCACCCCCTCCCTGTCCATTCACCACAGGGCATCAACTTTTCTTTGAGGTTCTTTTTTATTTTTTAGCTTTTCTGCATAATAAAAAGAAATAGAGTTATAAAAATGACTTTTATTCAATGGAAGAATTTGAGCTTTTAGAAAAAGGTGTCCTCGCACGCAGCCTCATGGGGGATGCATCCAGACCTTGACTTCTGAACTTCGGGCCTCCCTCGTCTACCTGGCTGGGCACCTCCGTGTAGGTACAGCCTTGCACATATGTGTGCTATGGCATTGCATTCAAGGCAACAACAGGGATAAGAAAACAGGCTGTGTGTGTTAGGAAGATTCATGTTTTGCAAAATTCCATGTAGAGTATTAAATGGAAATGATGTCTTTTCAGATAATTCAAGCAGCTGCTCCCAATCTCAGGGTTTGTTTGTTTGTATGTTTGAAGAGTTATGAGCGATACTATCCATTGTGAATGATTAGCTTCTAATTGGAACTAAGATAGTCTCACTCTGTAATAACCAATTTTATACTTAGATAAATATGGGCTGTGAGAGTGTCCAAGATTCTTTTTTTCTTTCTTTCTTGAGGCAGAAAGTCAGCTCCAGATCCTGTCCTTTGCAAGGATATCTGTTGCAAGTTGAGATTTTAAAAATATATATAAACTCCCAGGCTGACACTTCCCATCTGCTACTGGAGGCATTTTTGCCCATCTGATATAAAATGCCAGCAAGTAAGTCCTCAAAGCCGGCCCCATGGCTCAATAAAATATGGTCTTCTTGTCACCCTCAGTGCTTAAATCATTTGTTGTCAAGCTGGGTGGCTTTCAGGGTTGACATTTACTGCTGTTTGCTGCAAAAGAGTTTATAGCCTCAAGGAGAGGGCCAGCACTGTCATTAGCTCTGCCAACCAGGAGAACAAAGGCCTTGGTTAATTCTTTGTGACTCTGTTGCTGTCCTGTGGTTCTTAAGACAGATGGTTTTTAAATGATGGATTTTCAACAAAAGGCACTCATGAAATGTTTACCCCGTGGCCCCCACAGCCTCGTGCATATACAGACACTCAAACCCATACAAAGAAACTTGAAAGGATCCTTTATCTTCTTTTGCCAAAGCTTCCAGGTTAGATCCAACAGGCCATTGGTGATGAGGAATTTATATCACTGGTAGGGATGAATTTCAAGAAGCTTTCAAAGACCTGGGTCGGCAAAGATCTATCCAGAGCTTCTTATGTTTATAGCCCTATGACAATTGCTCTGGTGGACACTAAAAGGAGTTTCTTTCCTCAAAAGGGAAGAAACTAACATTTATCAAGCATTTTTGTCTTCGCCAGTTCACGCTGTTTTCAGGATGACTCCGTGGAGTAGGGTCTATGATTTTCCGCATCAGGAAACATGAGCCCTACCCGGTGCAGGAGTTTGCCCAGGTCGCTCAGCTAATAAGAGGCGAAGCTGAACTTCAGGCCAGGTATGTTTGATTCTGAATCCACATGGCATCCTTTAACTAGCAAAGAAGAGGATAATAGAAGTATGGAAACATGGAAATGCAAGTATACACAAAACTGTAACTCACAGCAGATTTTAGTAAATTGTGTATCGATTGATGTGGACACTGTGATGATCAGCTTTCAGTGGAGTGTTTGTTGCCTCCACTCCTGAGAGTACAGGTGACATAGAATCTTTAGCTATAAGCCCCCTCATGAATTGTCCCATCTGCAGAGATCACTTTGTCCAGGCATACCATCTCTGGGAAGCCCACATCCACTGACTGACATGGAAACAAAAGCTTGGCCATCTTAGCTCAACTTGGGGGAGCTCTTAGGGACCATTCTGGTTCCATGTGTTGGCTGCATCTGTTGTTGAGGCTTCATGGAAGCTCCAATGTTTCTTCGCCACCCACCCCCCACCCCTCCACAGGCGTGGACCCCAAGGGCACTCTTTAATAAAACTCCTGCTTGCTCAACTCTGTCTCAGAGACCATTTGCCAGAGAATGCAGGTGGTGACAAGTTCAGTAGATCTAAAACCTCTTTACAGGAAACTGGTGTATGAAGTGGGAATTGGGTGGCAAATATAATTTCAATAGGATAATAATGGTGCAGTTATTGTTGGAAAGGCAGTTGTGACTCTGCTGTGGAAGCCTTTTAGGACTAAATGAGGAGACCATACACAGTGGAGAGATAAGAGCCATTGGCAGCGTTGAACAGAGAGGTGACTGAAGCAGGCTGTAACTTAGGAAGAGGGTGTGGTCATTTATGAGGACACATGTTGAAGATGGAGGCAGGAGATTGGGAGTCCATTGAGGAGCCAGTGGTCCAGACAACATCCACAGGCAGAGCATTAGATATTCTGGCAGAAAACTCAGGTTTGAATCCTGGCTCTGCCACACTATCTATGGGATCCTTGGAAGTCACTTAATCCCTCTCCAAACTGAGATAGTATTAGTAATGTGAATGGCTTGGAGCTTGCACAGCCTTACAGACACACACACACACACACACACACATCCCTGTATACCCCTGAACAAATGCAAGTTTTAGTTGTAGAGACAAAGAAGGCTGGTATAGAGCAGGGACTGACAAACTATAGCCCTGTACCATAGTCTGTTGGCCTGTTTTGGTAAATAAGTGTTACTGGAGTACAGCCATGCCCATTCATTCAGCTATTGTCTATGGCTGCTTTCAAGCTACAAGAGCAGAGACGAGTAGTTGCCATAGAGACCTCAGGACCCGGCAAAACCTAAAACATCTATTCTCTGGCCATTTACATTAAAAGTTTGCCATCGTGGCCCTGAGTATTAGAAGTAAAAAAGAGGTGCCTGGGGTAAAGGATAAAGTTATAAGACCCAAACCTATAAGACCCAGTACCTGCTTGGGCTGAGGGGATAAAGTGAGCGAGAGAAAGGACCAATAACCCTGAGATTTCTAGCCCTGGTCCAGCCAGAGTGGCATTGTCACTAATTACAGGCAAGAAATTAGGAAGAGTACTTTTACTGGATGGTTGGCTGATTCTAGATATTGAGTTTCCAGTGCCGGTAAAAATGTTCTACAGGAGGATGAAAATCTGAGCCTAGTTCTTTGGCAAAGTCTCAGAGATGACGTTTTAGCTTTTGGAATAGTGTGCATAGACCTGAAAACGTGAAGGAAAATTGGTGGTTCCAAAGGCAGATTAAAACCGTTTGATTTTAATCTTCCACTTTTTTAAATATTTTTAAAAAATCTTTATTGTTGAGATTATTACAAATGTCCCTCTTCCCCCCCCCCTCCATTGCCTCCCTCTACCTGGTTCCTGCTCCACCCCAGTAAGATCTTTATTAATCTCTTTCTGCCAGCCCCCCATCCTCCTTCCCTCTGAGAATCATCAGTCTGTTCCATTTCCATGCCTCTGATTCTATTTTACTCACCAGTAAACCGTTCATTAGATTTCTTATTTGTTTATTTTGATTTTTACATTCAATTGTCGATAGGTATGTATTTGTTGCCATTTTGTTGTTCATATTTTTTTTTAATCTTTTTTGTTTTCTTCTTCCTCCTCTTTTAAAAGAATACCCTTCAACACTTCATATAATACTAGTTTGGTGGTGTTGAACTCCTTTAGCTTTTTCTTGTCTGTGAAGCTCTTTATCTGACCTTCAATTCTAAATGATAGCTTTGCTGGGTAGAGTAATCTTGGTTGTAGGTCCTTGCTATTCATCACTTTGAATATTTCTTGCCACTCCCTTTTGGCCTGCATAATTTCTGTTGAGAAATCAGCTGATAGCTATATAAGCATTTCCTTGTAGGTAACTAACTGCTTTTCTCTTGCTGCTTTTAAGATTCTCTCTTTGTATTTAGCCCTTGGCATTTTAATTATGATGTGTCTTTCTTCGTGTGGTATCCTCTTTGGGTTCCTCTTATTTGTGACTCTCTGGCTTCCTAGACTTGTAAGTCTATTTCTTTCACCAGGTTGGAGAAGTTTTCTGTCATTATTTCTTCAATATGTTGCTCTCTCTCTTTTTCTGGCACCCCCATAATGCAAATGTTGGTACACTTGAAGTTGTCCCAGAGGCTCCTTACACTATCTTCATATTTTTTGGATTCTTATTTGTTTTTGCTCTCCTGTGTTTATTTCTATTATTGGGTAGAGCTGCTATGTCTCCTTGAGTTGGTAGAGTCGCATTGTGTAGTAGGTGTCCTATAGAGTCCAGTGGCTCAGCCTACCCAGTCACCTAAGCTGGGAGCTCTAGGTGCACCCCTTTGTGGGCTGTGAGCACAGTCTTGTTGTAGTTGACATTTGATTGTTATTGGTGTCCCTGGGAGGAATTGACTTATAGGCTAATTTGCTGTGAGGACCCGCTGCACCTACAGTGAGAGAGCTGCTATACAGGACACACCTCTATGGAGCAGGACTTGCTTCAGTGGGGCTTTGGTGCTCACTGAATCTGCCCCTTGAGTGTATCGCTTATGGATGTGTAGAGTGGTAATCTGCTATGGTCTGACACTGACCACTGGGTACACTGGCTCTTGGGTCTCCAAGGAGGTGCAAAGTCAGCCACTGCCTTGGGCCACCCAGCAGGGACTACAGCAAGATCTGCAGATTCCTCCTCATTGTATCAGGTTTAGAAGTGCCCAGAAGAGGCCCAGCTATGAAGCAAGGTAGGCTGGTGCTGGTGCTGAGTCTTGGGCCTTTTATTGATAGGTTTGGAGCTCCCGACCCAGCTGCAGCTTGTTGGAGAGATTTTACCCTGAGCAAGGAAAGGCCATTCATAGGCAACAGATGCTGCATGAAGCTTGGGTGGGGTTGTAAATTGGATGAGGCGGGGTCTTAGGAAATCACGAGGGAGAAGCAAACAGAAATGGCTGCCAGTCGGGCCTGTGACTGGGGAGGTCCCAGCACAGGAACAATGATCCCTGCCAGTACCTCCATCTGGGAGAAAGCCGCCCCCAAGTTCCTGCCCCGATGCCAAACAAATGTGTCCCCCAGAGCCTCACCCTGGAGCTGGATCTCAGAGGAAGCAGGAGTTTGTAAGTTCAGTTCATGGTGCCGGCCTTTTAAGAGGAGCAGGTGGGTCTCCACCAGCCTCTGTGTCACTGAGCCCCAATCTGCACTTGTTTTCACAGCTTATAGTTCTTACCGTCTGTAGGGACTTCTTTTCCCAACTCTGGGACCCTGGGCTTGGGGGCTGGTGTGGGACTGGGACCTCTTGGTCCTCTGGGTGGCCTCTACAGAGACAATCTCCCTCCCAATTAAAAAATTGGCACATGTGGGTGCCAGGCCAGCCCATTCCGTGCCTCCACACTTCCATTCAGCCAGCTTTCCAGTGGTTCTGGATGATAGTTGTTCTGTATTTCAGTTGTAATTTTGATGTGGTTGTGGGAGGCAGCAAGTACAGGCAGTTACCTACGTCGCCATCTTGGTTCCCTCCCTTGATATCTCTAATCTTCCACTTTTAAATAGATGGAGTTCTGTCTCAGATTTGAGTGGTTATCCAAAGACGTGATGCTTAAAACTAGAGTGTTAAAGTAAGGCTTTGTGGACCATTATTTTATTAAGCAGAAAAAGAGAAAAGGGCAGTAAAGTTTATTGTTGCTAGAAAGGAAATATTTCAGAACCAGGCAAAGACTCCCCCGCATGGAGGGCAGTGGCCACATTGCTGGCCTCTGAGTAACACTTGAATACCGTTCTGGTGTCCCAAGTGATGCGTGTCCAGTAAATGGTTTTCTGCAAATCAAAGGATTGCCTGGTTAAATACCTTTGGAGAAAACCAGGTTAAAGAAATGTAAAGCTCTCCTTACCATGGAACTTCTCAGAGCCTTGGATATGTTCATGGGCACTGGGAAACCCCAGGGGGGAGACACAATAAGCAGATAAGAAAACCGGGGCTTCAGAAGTACAAATTGCCACTTACAAAACCAGTCACGGTGTTGTGAAGCACAGCATAGGGAATAGAGTCAATAATGTTGTAATGACTGTGTACGGTGCCAGGTGGGCACTAGACTTATTGGGGAGATCGCTTCATAAGGTCTATACATGTCTAACCACTATGCTGTACACCTGGAACTCACATAATATTGTATGTCAACTGCAATTGAAAAATAAATTATTAAAAAGCAAAACCTGAGGCTTGCAGCAGGAGCTTGCCCAGGATTAAAGAGCTCTGTGGAAGCAAAGCCAGGGATCAATTTCACAGGCTCTGATTCAGAGCTCGGAGCAATTACGCATCCCTAATAATGATGATGATAAGGACGATGGCAGTGGGGGTGATGAAAAGTGCCATTACTGCCAAGTGTCCCCCGTGGTCCTTGATATCCCTTGGAGAGCTATGGTTACCCTTAGACCAGTGTATCAGTCACCTGGTGACAAAACAATGCTGTGTCAACCTCTCAAAACGCAGTGACATGCAATAATAGGCATTTATCCTGTGGCAGCATCTGCAGGTTGGCCGGGCGGCTCTGATGACCTCATCGGGGCCTGGCTCCAGCCCGAGAGTTGAGATCAGGTCTGCCCTGCGGAGCTCTCATCGGTATGGGATGAGCAGGCTGCCACTGGCATCGTCCTCGCATCCAGACCCAGCCCTGCCCCCAGCAAAAGGGCAGAGATTTCCCCTCCATCTCTGGGAGGAAGGCCTGGGAAGTCGCATGGCAAAAGCTATGGAGACAGGGAAGAGTGAAGAAATGGAACTAATTCTCCAATCTCCTGCGACGCGTGTGTGAAGTTCGGCTCCAGAGCATGTCATAAAAGATTTCGTCTCTCTGTTTAAGGAATTCACAGGGCCCTGGTGCCATGCCTTCAAGTTCAGTTGACGTCATATGTAACAACAGAATTTTATCAATCGTATCCCTATGTATTCGGAATCTACCCACACGTGGGCTAAGCAAGGTCTCCACTCTGGGACTAGCTCTAAGGTTCACTAAATACAAGTCCCTTTGTCTTCCCTTTGCCCGGCCTTCAGAACTGCTCACCCGGCCTCTCTGCTAACACTTTTCAGGGTCTGGCCATGCTCGGGGTCTGCTGTCCAAACTCTTTGGCCAGGCCAGTGGGACTTGGGGCTCAAAAGGAGGCTGTGAGCGTAGGAGGACTGGGTCTGAGCTCGGGTGTTTATGAGCATACCCTAGTCTGCCAGGACTGCCTGGGCCAGGAGTCCACCTGTGGTTAGAGAGAAGGGTGAACTGCAGAAAACACATGGAATGAGGAGACCTGGAGGTGAAGATGCTGAGGAGATGAATGGAAGGAGAGGGAGCTTTCTGTGAAGGTGCTGTGGCCTAGTCCTCAGAGAGGGAGGAGATCATATCTCTGAAAGCTGCAAGATTCTTTGATGACAGCAATGATGTTGATAAAGAAGAAATATCTGATACATGAAAGAGAAGATATGTAACATACATAAACTATGAAACGTAATCTTAAAATGACCCCCAGGACCTCACCACTCAACTAAGAAACCTTTGTATTGTAGCATCTACCGGTTCGCTCCACCTCCTTCCTGAAGGAACCATTGAGAAGGTTGTGTTTATCATTCTCTTGCTTTAAAAATAATTATATCCTATATGTGCATTCTTGCACAAACAGGATGCAAAGCTTAGTTTCCCTGGTATTGAGTTGTATAAAAATGGCATCATGTTACCCGTAATCTCCTGCACTTTGTCATTATTATGTTCCTGAAATTCGTTCGAGGTTTTAAGTCACTGTAACTCGTTCATTTTTCTCTGCTCCACACTATACTTGATTAGAAATACACCAGAGTTTATTTATTCATTCTCCTGTTCCTAAACATTTTTGCTATTAAGAACAATTCCATTCTCAGTGAGTCTGTGTGTGTCTCTAGCTACACACATCCAAGAGTTCCTCCGGGATATGTAATTCAGAAGGAATTTCTGGTCTATAAGCTTTTCAACTGTTGTTTGCCGTTTTATCCAAAAGTGGTTGTATCATGGGCAGAGAATGAGAATTCTCATTGAACCCCACTTTCACCAACATTGTCAGACTTCTACACTTTTGCCAATCAAGTAGATAAAAAACAAATACCATTATAGTTTTAATTTGTATTTCCTGATTATGGATGAGGTTGAGCACTTTTTCACAATTTAATTCATCATATATGTTTCCCCTTCAGTGAAATGCTTGTTTCTCTCATTTACTTTTTTATATACTAGTTTTTTTCTTATTGGCTGATCATAGTTCATTATAAATACTGGATGCTAATCTCTTGCCAATTGTGTGTATTGAAAGTATCTTTTCCCATTGTGTGGCTTGTCTTTTCACTCCTTTTATGGTGTCTTTTGATAAATAGAAACCCTTGGCTTACAGGTAGTCAAATATATAAAATTTTTCATGGTTTCTTCTTTAAGGGATTTATTCCTGCCCCAAATTCATGAAGATATTCTCTTCTTTAGTCTTCTAAAGTCACAACATTTTACTCTGAACATTTAAATGTTTAACCTATTTGGGGATTTTTTTCCCTATGGTGTGAGGTAGGAATCCAGTGGAATTTTTTCCATATGGATAACCCATTATCTCGCACATTTAATGATAGTGACACCCCCACCGTCCTCCTTAGTTATCTGCAAAGGTCACCTCTTCAAAGTAGCAAGGTTACCTGGTGCCCAGGGACTGTTACTGGGCCCTCTGCTCTGTCACGGTGATCGACATATCTTTCCCTGCACCCAAACCATTCCATCTCAGTCCTCTGACTTTATAATAAGTCTTGATAACTGGTAGGCCTCCTGATAACTAGGCTACAAGTAGATTTTGAGGGAAAGGATGAACTTTAACATTCTATTTAAGAGAATAAGAGAAGGATGCTAAAGGTTTTAGTCCATTGTCTGCTTAAAATATTATCTGCTATCCAGCTTTTGCTCCTTAAGGGTAGACTGAGAAATGCACCTTAGTTATTCTAGCTGATGTATATGCTCCCTTGTCAGGTAAGCAAACTATTACTTTAAGCACAAATAATTCAGACCTCCAAGTGATTCAGATAAAGGTGGTAAAATTCGACTTCTCTGGTTTGCTCCAAGGCATCAGCTGAGATATGTTGCAAAAACCATCAGCTCTTCCTACCCTCTCAGAAAATCAAGTCTCATTAAAATGTTACTTTTGTGCTTGTTGCGAAGCAGCTCTAATGTCCACATCTTCTCACGTCTTCAGTGGGACTTACATAGGGCTTCGTGTTTATAAAGCCAAGACAAGGTTTTCTTGGGGGAGGTGGAGGGATCCTCAGGGACTCTACTGTAAACTCACCCAGCTCTCTGTGGACCACACATTTTCTAACTCATCCTGTGTAAACAGCACACATCTTTTGAGCATTTTCCTTCCAGTGACTGTTTAATAAATTCTCTTCAGTGGTGCCACTGACTCCCTGGGCTGTTTATTTGGACTTCCTCGCTGGAGAGACAGTCACACAAATGGAGCCATCTCTTAAATATTGTGCCCAGGATGTATTGTAAGTCATGTCTCCGAATGGAGTTTTATATTCTCTACGAAGGTGCAGAAAGAGAGAGAATGTAGTGGACACAGTGCTCACAGTTCAGCACATGGCAGAGGCGTAAAAAGTATCCCTGGGCTTGTGAAATGTGTACCTGTCCAAATGCATATTTTTAAAAATTTGAAAACTGTTTTTCCAAAGAAATATTAAATTTGCAAAGAATTGGCAAAATGCATTTAAATGCCACCCATTAGGGAGAGCATACTCATGGCTCACCAGCAGGTACCAATATGAGAAAATGAATAGAAATAAGACAAACAAAAGCCAAGCAGGCAGTAAGTCCAGGCAAGAGTAATAATGGAATGAAAAGAAAGAGTTGAATCCAAGAATGAAAAGCCTCTTCCACGACAAATGTAAGTGTTAAAATGATAGGGAGATGATTTCTCAGTCATTTTGGCCTGAGCAGGTATGTGACTTCTACAGAAGAGCACTGTCTGAGTTTGCCATGGTGGGAAAACAGCCACAGGTGATGCGCTGCAGTGGGGAAGGCAGTACAGGAAGTTGTTTTGCTGTGGTTACTCACTGAGCGTGGCTCAGACTCCATCCTCTACCGCCGGGTCTGGGTGCTCTCGGCACCCACCTTCCTCCCTTCCCGACACCCAGGTCCACAGTTCCTATACACTGTCCTCTCTCCACTGGTGAAACCTTATGGGGTATACGTCGAACCTTTGGGGCCCTGCAACCTAAGAACATCTCTTCACCCAACAATCCTTCAACAACACAAACTGGACATGTGCAAGCACTTTGGTCACCGTAAATGAGAAGAAAATTTTATCAAGGGGAAATAAGTTTAATGTTTAAATGTCTACATCTGCCTTTGCGTCTACCCAGATGCAAATGAGCACTGTAATGGGTAACTGATGGTGACGCTATAGTAAAAACTCTTCCATGTCACTTATAATTCTTACAGTACTAGGGTTGCAAGATTTAGCCAATAAAAACCCAGGATGCCCAGTTAAATGAATTGCATGTAAATAACTAGTTTTTCTTTTAGCCTTAAAGGTATGTCCTGTTAAATGAATTAAGCAAGGAGGCCATTAGACCGAGGTGGCTTGATGCTGCTGTGACTTAGGTATGTAAGCAAAACAAAATCCAGCCCTGTGCGTGCCTCCAGGCTACAAAATTGAAACGCGAAAGACAACCATTACAAACAGCCAAGGAGGCTTTATGCTATAGCCGCCACGCCACAGTTCCCTTGCTCTGCTCCCATCTGTTCTCCAGAAGAGGCTCTCCCCTGGCTCCTGTGGGAGAAACGTTACCAACCACGTCCGGTTTGGCGCCGCCCAGTGAATATCTGCTCCAATAAACTCGTAAAACTTTTTTTAAAAAAAAATATATTTTATTGATTTTTTTTACAGAGAGGAAGGGAAAGGGATGGAAAGTTAGAAACATCGATCTTCTGCCTCCTGCACACCCCCTACTGGGAATGTGCCCACAACCAAGGTACATGCCCTTGACCAGAATCAAACCTGGGCCCCTTCAGTCCGCAGGCTGATGCTCTATCCACTGAGCCAAACCAGTTAGGGCTCGTAAAACTTTTAATAAACCTCAGTTAATCTTTTAACAGCTCCATGCACTATTTAGGACATACTAAATCTGCAAAAAAAAAAAAAAAAGTATTCGTTGTTTATCTAAAATTCAAATTTAACTGGGTGTCCTATATTATATTTGGCAACCCTAAATTACAGGATCTTCTACAGGTAGCTCAAATAAAACTGAGAATTTTTGCCCTCTCCTCACTCAAATTACGTCAGAAAGCATTGGAAAGTAATGTATAATGTATCTTCACTAGGTTTCTCTCTGCAAAAAAAAAAAAAAACAAAAAAAAAAAAAAAAAAAAAAAAAATCCCCTTTAGCTTTCTCTCCCTTGCAGACTCTAGGCACCTTGGTTACTTCTAAAATCTCTTCTTTATCCTGATCAAACACAGAACTTGTTTTTTGTTTTTTTTAATTATTCATTAACAAGGTTTGCCTTTTCTTTGGAGTTTTCAATCCACTTTTATTTAGCTGCCGATATATTTGGGTTTGAATCCGCCTCCTTGCTGTTTGTCTTTCTACATGCCCCACCTGTTATTTGTCCTTCTCATTTTTCCTTCTCTTGCCATCTTTGGTTTAATTTTTAATTATTTATTTCCCTCTCCTAATAGCATGTAAGTAACGTATTATTTTATTACCCTTCACAGTCGTCCAGACAAGGTCAGTCTGTTAAAGAATGTCTAAATGTATCCCTTTAACATTTTATCAATGATGATTTTAAAAGGACAAGCTCAGCAACACCCCATAAATGATTCGCGTGAGAAAACATTTAGCTGTGAAATATGAGTTTATATTAGACTTCAGACAGGAAAGTCCTCCCAGTAAATGCTGGGCTATAGAGATTTATATTCTTATTTCTGGACAATCAGTATAAATTATTGCAAATTTATAATTAAGGCCTATTACAGCTAAAAGTTTTGATACCAGGGACCACTGGCTAAAGTCCTCTAGTTAAAAAAAAAAAAAAAAAAGTGCAAAAAATGAAAGGGCTGAATTTCCCAGGAAGGAGAGAAGATTGTAAAGATGGCGCTCACTAGGAAACTGAAGGACATCTGGGAACCCTTGAAACCTTGGTCCGCCATGTGCCACCCCTGGCAGACTCCAGGCCGGCGCTCTCACTGGGGAGGTCTGGGATATCCCCGTCCACCTTCTGTTTCCCTGGCTGGATTAAGAAGCAAATTGCCATGGGAATCCTCAGCCCCCTCACGGTTTCATCGCCATGGGTATGAATGGTGACATGGCAAGTGTACCGCCGGGAAATATGAAACCCCGAAGAGGTTAGACCTGGGAGCAGAGATGCTTCCCGGATGCCTCTGGCTCTGTTCCTACTTGCACAAGGGAGGTGCCTGCCTAAGAGACCGAACTCTGCCTCGGTGTAAATTTCACAGAAACCCCTGCCAGAGCTGGGAGAGCCGTGAGATGAGGTGTGATCCTCGTGTCACTGAGCCCCGGCACAGACTTCCTTTGGGCGTGTCACACATCTGCACGGGGAGGCCCACGGAAAAGTGTTATGGCCTCTAAGGGAGAAACATGAGCTAACCAGCTATATGATTTGTGAAGCCTGTTTTTTTGTTTCCACATATCCCTCTCCTCCCTTCCCTCCACATCCTTCTTTCCGTCCTTCCTACCTTTTCCCCCGTGCTCTCACCTTTTCATTCTTTCATCCTTAACCTGTGTGTGTGAGTTGTTGGTTTTTTTCTTGACCTAAATCTCTTTAGTGTTTCAAGCCAGGCCCCACCTTGGCTGAGGGTACACATAGAAGCCTGATTTTTTCCCTTGGACAGTTTTCCTGTTCTGACACTCCTCGTCTCCCTTCTCCAGGCTGATGTGGTTCTCATTATCTTCTGGCCAGGTGTCTTCCCATTTTTATTCCCCTGATGGGGCAGTTTTCTTAACCCCTTTGTGCATCCAGAGAACTGAGGAGAATATAGTCAGTGTCACCCAGCTGGTCATTTCATTAAATTCTCAGGGCTTGCTCCATATGAACTGAAGGAAAACATTAACAGTGTGGTGGATTCCAAGCTAGTATAATTTAGAGTATATTGGTTGCAGGAATGAGATTTTCAAAGGAAGAATATTCTAATTGGAGCTTACAAAGCATGATGAGAAACGTTTTGACTGTGTTGTTAGTATTGTAATTTATTCATTGATGCTTGGTTTGTGACTGGTGCTTGGTCCATATCCGTCCCCTACTCTGTGTATCTGGTGATGAGAAACTTCAAATTATTTTTAAAAAATCTTGGGTAGCATCAATTTGAAATAGATGGTGTATTTATTAGGGTGATAAAGGCTCCTCTGCTAGAACAAAGAGACCCCTCCCCCTAATACACTGGCTTAAATAAGATGGAATTGTATTTTTTTCTCACATTAATAGGTAGTGGGGTATCTCTGCTCCACAGATCCTCTGAGGGACTTGGGTTCGTTTCGTCCTGCTGCTGTGCCATCCTTAAAAATGAGTCTCCAATGACTTTTAGCTGAAAGCCCTGAAAGCGATACATCTTAAAAGTAAAGGCAAAAGAAAAATAGACAGCCCTCACCTGGATCAAGATGACTTTTTCATGCTATATGCTTGCCAGACAAAAGGTGATGCCCACGTTCAACACAATAACACTATCCAGATTCCCTACAATGTTTCATATTCAATGTGCATGACTTTTCATATTTATTAAAATACTAACAAGAATTTTCACTAAAGTAAGGGACAAGAATAGGATGACCACTATCTCCTCTATTCAACACTAAAGGCCCGGAGCACAGATTCATGCACCGGTGGGGTCGCTCAGCCTGGCCTGTGGGGATCGGGCCAAAACCCACTCTCCGACATCCCCTGAGGGGTCCTGGATTGCAAGAGTGTGCAGGCCCGGCTGAGGGACCCCACCAGTGCACAACCAGGGTCTGGGAGGGACCACAGGAGGGCTCCAGGGCATGTCTGGCCCATCTCATCTGATTAGCCAGACCCCAGCAGCAAGCTAACCTACTGGTCAGAGCATCTGCCCCCTGGTGGTCAGTGCATATTATAGCTACTGGCCGAACGGTCGAACGAATGGTCGGATGCTTAGCATATTAGGCTTTTATTATGTAGGATTGTACTAAAGTTATTAGCCAATGCAATCAGACAGAATCAATTCGAGATATAAAATGGGTAAAGATGAAGTAAAATGACCTCTATTTGGAGATCATATGATAGTATATTAGCAAAACCTTAGAGAATCAGTGATGAAACTAATGCAAACCATAAGATAATTAGTAAGGTAGCAGAATATAAAATTAACATTAAGTACCAATAGCTTTCATAAACACAAACAATGAAAAATTGGAAGATATAATGGTAGAGAAAACTTTATTTACAATAGCATGAAAAACGCTTAAAGACTTAGAAATAAATTTAATAATAAATGTGCAAAACCTATACAAGGAAAATGTTAATAAACTCCTAAAAGACAAAAAAGTAGATTTGAACAAATGGAAAGATATCGACTGGTCTTAGATAGGAGGCATTATAAACATGTGAGTTTTCTGTACATTAACTCACACATGCAAAACAATCCCAATGAAAATACCAACAAGCTATTTTATGGAGTTAAGTTGATACCAAAGTTTATATGAAACACAAACATGCAGAAATAGCCAGGAAACACTGAAAAAAATATTTATGAGGGAGGACTAGCCGACACTAAAACATACCATAAAGTCTCTATAATTAAAACAGTGTGGTACTGGCATAAGGCCAGTAGAATAGAACAGAAAATCCAGAAGTAAATTCAGATACATATGAAAATTTAATATATGATAAGGGTGGCATTTAAAACCAGTGGGGTAAAGATGGACTTTTATAAAATAAATGATGTTGGACAACTGAGTAGCCATTTGGAAAAGATAAAATTAAATCCATAGCTCATATTATACATAAGAATGAACTCTGAATGCTAGGGATGTAAAGAAGAAAATGAAACCACACAGGGCTAGAGGTTTAGATGGCTGAACTCTTTTTTAGCCTTAATGTAGAAAAGGCTTCCTAACCATTACTCAAAATCCAGAGGCAGTATGAGAAGAGATGGGAAAAAATTAACCAATAAAAGTTAGAAGGTTTTACAAGACAAAAACAAACAAAATGTAATTTTTAAAAATCCAAAAGACAACTGACAAACTGAGAGGAAATATTTGTAACATATGCCACAGAGAAAGGGCTAATTTCCCTAATACATAGGGAATGCTTAGAAATTCTAAATAAAGGTATTGTTATTTCCCAGTACATTACAGATTGAATTCACTAATTTGCATAATGCTTTTAAGGTGGGTGGTCAGTCTTATGCATGATGCTTTCTTATGGAGGAAAGGGGGCAGGAATGTTAGAAAACCAGCCTACGCCACACAAAAGACTAAAGTGGTTTCTATCAACAGCCCTGCACCTCCCCAACTAATACCTCTCTCCAAGAGCACATCCTCCTCTCTGGCCACACTCTCAATACCCCAAGTCTTTGTTTGAGCTTCCCTTACACCAGGAACAACTTCTCTTTCCAATCATTTCACCTGGGCTCTTTAGACAGTGCCACAATCCTGACCCTCTTATCGACCAGAACACAGTGTTTTAAATGTCGGTTGCAAGTCAATTTGTTTATCTCCTGAGAATGTCCATGTTATCTTGGCACTCAAAGCTTTCCTTCCCAACTGGACTCCTCCCTGTGACCGTTTCTATGTGAAGAAAATGGATTGGAACTAGACAAACATAAATCTTAGCTGAGCAGAAGGTGGCCTGAAGAGCCACACTCAACTGAACAAATCAATCGTTTATTTTCGCTCTTATTTAAATGATGGCATGTCTGATCATGACTGGGCGTTATACTGGGATCTGAGTTCTTTTGAGCAACAGCACACATTCAGGCTGTGGGCGGCAGAGATTGAAGTGTCGCCAGGCTGGGGCTCCCAGTTCACCAGCCTAATTTCCTGCTGCTCTCCCGTTCTGAGTTTCCGGACAAGTGGGGCTGAATTCCCAGCCAATTCTGAAGAATTAGCTTCATGGCCAACTGCTACCCCAGTCTCCTCACTGACAGCTCCTGGGATCTGAGGACAGGGGGAGGTGGAGAGTAGCTAGAAAGACAGCAATCCCCGCCCTCTCTCACCCATCAAAATCTTGCCCTGCCAGCACTGTCTCTCTTTCCTCACTTCCACAGCAAGGCCGCCTTAGAAAAAGCTGGGGGTGCTCTCCAGCGCCTTTTGTGGATTTTACACTGTAACTTCACACTGCCAGTTGATAGAGCATCTATTCACACCCCGTGAAAGCAAACAGCGGAGAGGAGAGAGTGAATTGGGGCTGCTCTGAACTCTGTTAGAGTGAAAATTTGAAAACACCCCACAGTGTTAAATGGTTATAACTTCTGTTTTGTTTGACCCAAAACTCAAATTTTCCTTTTGTGTGCAAGCATGTGTCATTTTGTTAAGTTATTAAGAAATTTAGCAATTTAAGTAATTAAGTTATTTAAGTAATTGAAAAATTCATCACCATTGTAAAAATATCAAGCAAATACAAGTATATACACACACAAAAAAAAAAAAACAACCATAAAATTAATGCTTTATCTGCTACGTTTCCCTTCATGCTAGCCCCATTTCTACTTCCCTCTCTAACACAAAAGCAACATTTCCAACACTTTGGTGTATAGCCTTGCAATTCTCTCTCTTTCTCTGTCTCTCTCTCTCCCTCAAAATATGCCTATATGCAATATCAATTTTTTTCTTATTTTTACATTAATGGAATATATTATACACTTATACATTGTGATTTTGTCACTTAATATTTCAAAAAGCTTTCATAAGTCTACTTTATTCTTATTAATGACTGTATATGATTCCATAGCATGAGCGTATCATAACCATTTTTTTTCTATTTTGCATTTAGAGTATTCTCAACTATTATGGCTGAATTTTGTCTTTTGTCTAAAAATTTATATGTTGAAATCCTAACCCCTAATACCTCAGAATGACTACATTTGGAGATCAGGTCTGTAAAGAGGCAATTGGCCTTAACTAAGGTGATTGATGTGACTGGGATTAGGACTCACACACACACAAGGAAGATCAGGTAATGAATGACACAGAAAGAAGACGGCCATTTAAAGGAGGGAGGCCTTAGAGAAACCATCCTGCCACCACCTGCACCTTGGACTTCTAGCCTCCAGAACTGTAAGGAAATAAATAGTAGCACCAGCAAACAAATAGACCAACTTTTTGCAGCTGCGGAGGCCATGCTGGTGAAAAACTTTGCACAGCCGTGCACATGCGTATTTGTGCATGTGTGTGTGTATTTCTTCAGGCTAGACTCCTAGGAGAGGAATCCCGAGTGAAAGCATATAAGGAATTTTTCATTTTGACATTATTGTCAAATCGTCTTCCAAAAAGTTTTCCTCAGTATTTTCTCCATATTTGCCAATCCTTCACATATAAAACCTTTCCATTTTTATCGATGACTAGTGGCTCAATGCACAAATTCATGCACCAGTGGGGTCCCTTGGCTTGGCCTGTGGGATTGGGCCAAAACCAACTCTCTGACATCCCCCGAGGGGTCCCAGGCCAGGCCAAGGGACCCCACCAGTGCACAATTGGGGCTGGGGAGGGACGCAGGAGGTTGGCCAGACAGGAAGGGAAGGCGGGAGGGCTCCAGGGCATGCTTGTCCAGCCCTTCTTGCTCAGTCCCGATCTGCCAGACCTCAGCAGCAAGCTAACCTACCAGTCAGAGTGTCTGCCCCCTGGTGGTCAGTGCATATCATAGCAAGCAGTTGAGTGGCCTTAGCATATTATTAGCATATTACACTTTGGTTGGTTGAATGGCCAATAGGACGACCAGACACTTAGCATATTATATATTTTATTATATAGGATGAATAAAGTTTGATATTGTTTTACTTGATGACTAATAAAGTTCAAAATTCTTAAGTTTATCGCCCATGTATAGTACTTCTGGTGTGAATTAACTATTTGTTTCCTGTGTCCATATTCTGATGGCTTCTTGATCATTTCTTATTGACTAGTAGTTATGCTCTAAATATTTTGAATATGGATCCTTTGTCTATTACATGTGATAAAACAATTTCCTCCAAGGCTTTTGTAGACTTTTATTGTATTTATAATGTCAGGGCTCGCTGAGCTTGCCAGCAGAAATCAGACAAGAAGCCAAGGGCCACCGCAAGAGGCCCGTTTTTGCTCGAAAAGTCCAAGATGGCACCTGAAACCCCTGTTAAGTGACCTATTGATGGACTTTTCTTCATTAGCATGCCAGAAATCACACCCAGGATGGAGATTAACATTAAAATGAGACCTGCGATATATGGTGAGACGTGCTCCAAGCAGGTTTAGGAACCGCGAATGCTCCCTGGAAAAGCTGTGACCTCGCCACCCATCCTTGGGCATCCCCAGTCCTGAACCCGCTGACTCCCCGGCCCTGTGCTACTTTCTAATTCCTCAGCAGCAGGGCGCTGGATTCCCCTTCTTCACTCCTTGGCCAAGGAACAAAGTTTCTGATTTGCTTCACCAAACACTGTCTCATCCTATTGATGGGAGAGCGTCACTGGGCAGGGGTGGAGACCAATTCATTTATCCCCTCCCTGCCTCAACCTTCCCCACGCCTCCCCTGCACCCTCTGTCTTTTGGCTTCTCTGTACGGCCTGTGGGAAGTCTGCCTTCGAATGCAAGATGACCATTTCACATCCAAGTGGGAAAGTCCGAAGGAAACTACGCTGGTCAAGTCTTCAGCAGTCAGCTCATCGCCAGGTCCCCAGGGATAATGCTGAGTTCCACTCTCGCTGCCTCCCAGGTCCCCGGTTGTCCCGAGCGCCGTGCCAGGGAACTGACAATGAGTAAGACACGAAGAGCTTCCAGGCCAGTTTCTGAATCAGTCTCCTCATGCAAGTTTGTTTTATTTTTCCTCACATTCTGTCCCATGTGTTGGCACTGCTCAGGTTAGGCCAGATAGCTCTTAATTGCAAATAATTCCGGAGCTTCTTGGCAGTGCAGGACTAATTGAAATAAGAGAAAAGCAGGTCTCCTTCTATGATGAATAATATTAGGACCCAGGGGGCATTTAGAAAATGGAAAAAAGGAGTGGGTTAATTTTGAACCATTTTCAATTTCCATACCAGTCATTACCCACATTAGTGGATTTATGATGTTCTTTTTCTTGCCCTAATAAGAGCCTTGTAAAATTCGGCATATCATCAGGCAACCTAATAATTACTGTATTTAGGGGCAAATGTGAGATCCGAGACAGAAACCATTTATTACATCCAAGCCCGAAAGTTTGACTGAACGGTCATTTCTCTGCTTCCTCATTAATAATCATAATAAGTAAACTGAAAAAAAAAAGAGGAGGAAAGAACTCAGCAAATCAAAACGTAGAAAACGGGAAAGGTCAGAGCAATAAAGCACCCTGCCATTACTCACAGACCATAGGAGACATGAGAGTTACGATTCTTAATTTTCACGACCAAAACTCTAAAGGGAATGAAATGGCACCAAATGAATCCATTCCATTAATGTGGAAGCCCAGATGGAAAAAGAGCAAAATAAACAATTCCCTGAATCTGCCTTCTACCAACTCACGTCCAAAGTTGTGGGCCTCCCTGGAGCTTACAGATCACAAAACGGAGGCTTAATGTGACCGGCAATGTAAGCCTTTGCTAACCTTTTGTCCTTTAAACTCCGTGGAACAACCAGAAAAACACTACGCTGGGGCTGAACGTGTCACAGGCCACGGTCTCAATCTCCCGATACTCCTGGTTCAGGGTCTGAGATACAGAAAGGACTCCACCCCAAAATTTTCCTTGTTTCCTTTTTCTTTCTTTTTTATTTTAGAAAGCGCTTTTGTTTCTTTGGATGGCTCTCAAAGATTTTCTTACAACACATTATTCACTTACTGAACTTGCCCCCTGCTTCATCACCGAAGAAGTTAGAGATATCAAAACTGTAACGCAAGAGGATTACGCATCAAGGAAACAGTCTCCCGCTACCAAATAATTTGTGGGTTACCATTGTGTGGCTCTCCATCTGCGAAGGCCTTCTGCACAGACAAACCGAAAAGCCTGCCCTGTCAGATGGTGGCCTTTTCTCCTCTTCCTGCCTTTTTCTGTTCTGATCCAAACGAGAAACCAATAGCTTTGTTCCCACCACCATCCTCCCTCTCCCCCTTTTTAAAAAATTTCTTCCGCCTAAAATCTGGGCATTTTGAGTGGGTGTTTAAAGACACCTTCTCCAAGTATCCCCTAAGGCTACAGCAACAAGAGCTCACTCTCTGTCTTTGAAAAGCTAGACCAGTTGGAAACTTTTGAACAAGCACTTAGAGCCAACACTGCCCTTGATCTTCCTTTTACAGTACATGGGTTTACACTCTGTGAGCCAGCCGGGTCCCCGCGGACCTCTGCAGGAGAACACAGGAAGAAACCCCTGCCCGGGGCGCAGACAGTGTTTTCCAGCCAAAATGCTGAACCTTTGAGGACATCTCCCATAGAGAGTGGCTCAGAGGAAGACAATCCATTACCCTCCAGGCATCTGGCTGCCGCTGGAAGGACTGGGGAGCCCCCTCTCCCCCAACCCCACCCCGACGGGTGCCAATGGGAGTTACATTCGAAAGTCTCTCAAAAGCCAGATCCTGGGCACGGTTTTTCTCCCCACGAGTTTTGCAGTTTCTCAAAAAGCAATCTAAAGAGAACTAGAGAATTAGAATGTAAATCATGACCTTTAAGAAAATATACATTAAAAGAACGGGTAAATATCTCCTATTGGCATAGCATCCTTAAGGAGTTGCGTTAGCTAGATGGAGACCTACATGCCCCAGTTTTATAAAAGGGTCCCCACACTGGCCGCGCAAAATCAGCCCCTCCACGTGACCCTCAACTTTAATGCTTCAAAGTGAACCACAGAATGACTTTTATAACCACAGTGTTTGCCGGCCACCCAGAGAAAGCCGATGGGCACCAGGGCCCGCATTGCTGCTGTACACTGAGGCCCAGCGCTGGCACACACGTGGTCAACAGGAAGACGGCAGGGAGGCCGCCTAAGAGCCGACACTGAAGGTTGAATTCCATTCTGTAAAAGACAGGCCTGGACAGGCCTTGCGTACTTTTAAAGCCCAAAGCCATGGCAGCTAAAGGGTAATAAAAAGGGCATATGAGAGCATTATGGTGGGTAGATTGTTCCCAAGAATGCTTGATCCAAAATTCAGTGAATATCTATATAAATTTGGAATATATTTATACAAAACTCCATATATATATTGTCACCATGCTGTTCATTCCATCCCAGACTTATTTACCTTATGACCGGAAGTTTGTATCTTTTGCCACTCTCACCCATTTTGCCCACTCCCCACCTCTGTTCTCTGTATCAATGAGTGCAGGTTTTTTTAGATCCCACATGTAAGTGAGATTCTACAGTATTTTGTCTTACTCTGTCTGGCCTCACCTTTAACTGATGTCCTGCGCATACAGAAATAACCTCCATGTTTAGAACTCTGTTCATAGTAGTAAGTATATTGATTCAAACAAAGTACATGTTTTCCCAGCTTTTCTCAATGAAAATTTTCATTTCAACAGGTATTTTTACATACACACAAAAAAAATGGTTGATTTGCAGGCAGTATTTTCATGAGCATCAACAAATATTTGCAAATGCTTGCTGCCTTTAATTAAGCAACTTAATCAAGGTCTATGAATGCCTACTATGTGTTTAACTTGGAAGTATATATTAAAAGAGGAAGAAGAATTGACAGCTAATAGACAGTGGTGTGACAGTTTCATTTTTAAGTAAGCATCTGATGAAACACTGGGCCATCATTTTCCATTGAAAACCTGTCAGTGTTATTATGAAGAAACTAGAGGCCCGGTGCACGAATTGTGCACAGGTAGGGTCCCTAGGCCTAGCTGATGATTAGAGCTGATCTGAGGAGCGACCCGTAGGGCGATCAGGGGGCCCCTTCTGGCACCCGCCTTGGCTGGCCTGGGGCCTGCAGGCTGGGAGCAGCTCCTGCATTGAGCGTCTGCCCCCTGATGGTCAGTGCACGTCATAGCGACTGGTCGTTCCACCAGTCATTCTGCTGTTTGGTCTATTTGCATATTAGGCTTTTATTATATAGGCTGACCCATTCATCCAAATGTCAATCACCAGTACACTTGGCCACCTACCCTGCATAACTGCATTTAGAAATACTAAAAATGAAATAAAATAAAAAGGCTGAAGATCAATAGAGCAATTAAAAAACAATGCAAAGTGCATCTCTTATTTGTTCATTAAATTCACAGAGAGAGGAGTGAGGAGTGACAAGGAGGAGAGGCAATACAAGAGCATTAGGAATACCTTTGGACTTCTGGGGACCCCTGATTTCTTCACAGACTCCCAAAGAAGCCAACACAGACAGCCGACAGGAGCATTATCTGGCTGCAGACCTGCAACCACACCCATGGTCCGGGTGGATTCCACATCTCTCTTTCTGTCCTCACTGCTCAAGCTTTGAGCTTCCAAATTGGAGGATCGTCCTTTCCTTCTGGATATAAGTAGGATGATTCTATGGCCTGTTTATAAGGATGGTCCTGGCTACCTCCCATAGTTTCTAAGGTCAGACATTTCACTCTCAAAAGTGTCCTGGTTTGGAGGATAAATGATGTGGTCACCCTAATGTGAGTTGATAACGTGAGGAGTAAGGAGTTGTGGCCCCTTGGATTATGACTGCTATACTGAAAACATTTATGACCAGCTCCTTAAAATACTAAGTCATTGGTGAGTTATTAAAAAGTATTTAAGTGATGGAAATCAGCTGGTTTTCTCTGTAGATACCACTCTGCCTGCCTCAGAAAAGAGAAACCCACCCTTCTCTATTGTTTACTTAGAGCAGGGGTAGGCAACCTTTTTGTCAGTGCGTGCCAAAACCAGCAAAATCTCTGACTCAAAATTCTTCTGCGTGCCAACCCTAATTTTTTGAGAACATGTTATGCCTACTTGATATCTCTTAAGGTGTACGTATGTGAAGAACCTTGAAGAAATAATAAAATTCATTCAAGCGACAAAAACACAGTATATGATGTTCTCCTCATCAGTGGGACCTTTGCTGCTGCATCACTGATGACAGAGATTTTACATCAGGTTTATATTTCGTGACCTTCAGAGATATGCACAAGCTACTACTTTCATCCGTGAGGCTACTCCTATTACGAGACTTAACAAAATTCATCACTGAGAACAAAGATTGAAAATTGTAAATGGAAGATTTTAAGAGAGGGTTCCGCATGCCAGCGAAAGTTACTGGTGTGTCATGTTTGGCACGCGTGCCAGGGGTTGCCCACCCCTGACCTAGAGTATATTGTCTGTATCAAGGAAAACACATTGTAGTATATTTTATGTCCTGGCCATTTATTCTGTGTAGAAGGTAAGCTTCTAAAATAGCCCCCAGTGACCCCTCCTTCTGGTATTTATGACCTCAGATAATCCTGTTTCCTTAAGTGTCCCCATAAAATCCCCTCTCCTTGGCTAGACCAAGTGACTTGCTTCTAACCAATAGAATATGGAAAAGGGTGATGGGGGAAACTTTGTGATTAGGTTAGAAAAGACTGTGACCTGTTTTGCTAGCAGACTTACTGCCTTCTTGGTTTTGATGAAATAAGCTGCACATTGAAGAGGCCCAGGTGACCAAGGACTAGGGGACACCTCCCATCAACAGCCAGAGAAAAACAATCCTTAGTCCAGCCACCTTCAGGATTGGATTCTGCCAACAACCACACAAATGGGCTTGGAAAGGGGGATCTTCCCCAGGCGAGATTTCAGATGAGGCTGCAGCCCGGACTGACACTTTGATGGCAGCCTTGTGAGGGGGGCCCTAACACAGAGCACCCAGCTTAGCTCACCAGATTCCTGATGCACAGAAACTGAGATAATAAGTTGCGTCAGGCTGCTAGATTTTAGGGTAATCTGTGTGACCTACACAGATAACTATTCGATTTGGGGTGATGTTGGAAAAAACACTTAACTTCTCTCAGTCTCCATTTTCTCTTCTGGTACAAAGTCGGGCTGAATAAATGTGGCCTAAATGAATGGGACACAGAGATTGGGCTAGATCATCCCTACGGTTTCTTTTACTGCAAAAACTCGACAATGTTTTGCTTAGAAATGCTTGCTGACAGATTTTAAACCCGCGTTTTACTACCTTCCTTTGATTCTACTTTTTGGGGGGGTTATTTTAAAATTGCCTTAAATTTCGACCTGCTTTTTAAAAAAACCTCAAAACAGAGGTCCCTTGTTTAAAACTTTTCCTCACCAACATGTCTTGTTTTAAGAATATCCTGGCCCGTGGGTGTCTCCGCAGCCTGGCTGAGGATCACTGCGTGCCCCAGCACTGCCTTTGACACAAATAGCGTGCGCCTGGAACTGTTGAGTGTGTTTTATGGTCTCTGTCTCACCCGGCTCCAGAGCCACACCTGCCTCTCGGTTGAGATATAAGGTGACTGCAGCCTGGCCAGAGTGTTGGACACATTTCACTTCGCCTTCCTCTAAGTTCACTGGTGGAAGCTTTTTATAAATCTTACGGGTCACTTCCAGGAATCTCTGGTACTAAAATATCACAGGATGGGCCAGCCATGCTTTCCTGAGGATTATGCCCTGCTCCATGGTGGGGAGAAATGGTGTTTTACAGGCTGGAATCGATGTCTTTGATGCTAAAATCGTTCTCATGATGGACTCCAAAACATGCTCTGGGGGCAACACTTTAAAATCTTCATCAAAACTTCTTTCAATATTTAGAATAATTACTTCATTTTACAGGAAGTCATTTAAACAGAGAAAGAACTATGGTGCCATCTCAGTGCCCTCCTATGCACATATCCATACACACAGCTCCAAGCAGTCAGATAGAGAGAAAAGCCAATTGTGCAGCTGGTGCAAAGGCCCTGGGGTCAGCAGGGCAGAGATAAAATATTCGAACGTGGTGTTTATTTTCTTTTATTTATATCTGGATAGTCTAGTTTTATGTGATGACTCATTGACCCATCAGATTATAAATAATGTACTATTTAAAAAAAAAAACTTAGGAGAATATCTTCATGACCCAGAGTAGGCAAAGATTTCTTAAATATAAACATGTTGCAAAAATTACGAACTAGAAAGGGGGACACACAAGTGTGTACCTTGAAAACTAAGGACTTCTGTCCATGAGAAGACACCTTTGTGAGAGTGAAAAGGCAGCTCACAGGGTGGGGGAAGGTATTTGCAATCATACATATTTTTTCAAATTAAAAAGACAGCCAACCCAATAGAAAAATGGACAAAGGCTTTAAAGCCACTTCCCATAGAGGACATCCAACTGGCAAATAAGCAAATAAAAAGGTGTTTAGTCTCATCAGATGTCAGGGAAATTCCGGTGGAAACCATAAGGAGATACCACTGCAGACCCACCAGAATGACTAGAAGTGACGGACGGACAATACCAAGTTCTGAGGAGCGACTGAAGCTTTAATCCACTGCTGCTGGGAGTGAAGTTGGTATGACCACCTTAGAAAACTCTCTGGCACTGTCCACTAAACCTGAACAGCAGCACACCCAGTGACCCAGCACCCTGATCCAGGCTCATATCAAACGGAAATGTGTATATGTGTGCATCAAAGACAGGTATCAGGTTTGTGACTGGTGACTGTTATGGTGGGCTAGAGGCCTGGTGCACGAATTCGTGCATGGGTAGGGTCCTTCGGGGTGGCCTGCGGAGATCGGGCCCCAGCCCATGCCCCCAGCCTCACAGCCCCGCAGCCCCACAGCCCAGCCTGGCACCCTGACTTGGCCTTGCACCACCCCTCACCTGTTCCACCATCCTGCCTGTGGGGCAATTGGTGGGGTGATTGGGCCCCCACTCGCACTCACCTTGGCCTGGCACCGCCTGTTTGCCTGCTCCACCATCCCACAGTGGTCCCGCTCTCATCGGGGCCCATCGGAGCCGGCAGCGCCTCCACTGCCACCGTTGCCAGCATTGCATCGCCAACACCCACCATGATCCACACCACCCTGTGGCGGTCAGCGCATGTCACAGAGAGCGATCGAACGACCACCTGAGGGGACAATTTGCATATTAGGCTTTTATTATATAGGATTGACCTATTGTCAATATAAAATGTTGACAATACTTAGCAGCACTGTGCAACTGCCCCCAACTGGAAACAACCCAGGCGTACATGATCATAAAACAGGTAGATGGAGGTAGTTCACAGGATGGATTTCTACTTGGCAATGAGAATGAATGTGCTATTTCTACTTGCAGGCACATGAGTGAAGACCCGAAGCATAATGACGAATGAAGGACGTCAAACACAAAACAGTACAAGCTGGATGATTTCACTGGTAAAAGCCACCAAATGCAGGACACGTTAATGTTTGGTGCTGGGAAGTCGGTTAATGCTTAGCTTTGGTGTTGTGACGGGGAGGGACTTGGGGGGGGACCTTCTGGGATGCCGGTGAGGTTCCATCTCTTGATCTGGGAACTGGTGGCACCAGGGTGTTCAGCATGGAACATTCATGAAAGTAAACATTCTCACTTCTGTACGGATGTTATACCGCAATCTAAGCTTTAAAAAATGTTAAAGCAGATCACAGGCAGTTTTTTTTCCCACAAAAGCAAACTAAAAGTAGCCAGAGGTATGATACCATGAGAAAAGCCAACTTTTTGGCCTGAAGAGTTAGGTAAACCAACGAATGTCATTTTATATCGACAACAGGTCCATCCACCATGAAGGTTGCCAGTCACAAACCTGATGCCTCAAATGAACCAGCATCCAATCAGATTAAGCAGAATAGTTAAAAGAGAAAACATTTGCCAAAAACATGTTGGTAGGCTCTGACGGAGCATAGACCATGCCGATGCCCGTTTGTAAACATGTGCACACTCACTGATGGTGGCAGGGACCGCCCACACCTTGAACTTCTTCGCCCTGAGGCTAAGGGCCATCAGAAAGCCTGTAACCTAACATGGCTCTGTCCTCATGACGACCAAGCAGCTACCTAAGGGCAGGTCTAACACGGGGGCCCTCCTGGAGGAGGAGGCACTTGGTCCTCGCGGGGGAGGCTGCATTTGGGAGGACAGGCGGCAGCACAGATGAGGCTGCATCAGGTGGGCCACGTGAAGGAGACGCTTTTGTCCAGCAAGTGTTGGTGCCTCCCCAAGGCCGCCACTGGCGGGAACCCTGGTCCTAGAGAGAAGCTGTGGTCTTTGAACTGGCCCCCTCTCCCCCCCCGTTACCTGGCAGGTGACACTTGGTAGACCCCACATGGCTTTCCTGTCCTATGTGTGGGTGGGAACTCTGTGCAGCAGCGAGGATGCCCGGCCCTCACTTTCATGGGCGCTTGGCCTGATTTTCATGTGCCGTCTGGGAAAGGAAGTGTGGAGGGTTCCACCTACACCCACGCGCAGCCCTGTTTATTTGCCTTTCAGGTCTCCTTCTGAGGCCAAGACGGTGGAGATGAATAGTCCGTTTATTGCCCTGGGTGAGGACATCACAGCCCGCCATTGCGCAATGTGTTTTGATGCGTGAACTTGGATACGAAATGAACACTGACTGTGGCGGAGGGAGGAGGATGCCACAGCCAGCCAGTGGGGATGAATGGACTTGGATGGAGACTAATTGAAAAGACCATGGGAGATCCTAACCTGAATATCAGTGGGCAGTGGCTGTAAGAAAATAGACAATTCTAGAGTGAAATGGGTCAGGGGTGCATTACATAAAGCTGGCCTGGTCTGATCAGTTAGGGGTCACTGGGCTCTCCACGGCCGAAGGAGAACTTGTAAATGTAGTAAAGAGTCAGAGGAGTTACTAACTGGTGCTGCCACGTGACATGGAACCACTGTCATAAGACACGCCCCTGCCCAGCTGCACTGTCAGAGAACAAAACAGAGGCAGATGCCCTAAGTGGGGAGGGGACACACTTGTAATATTAATCACTTACACGTGAGTATGAGTCTTCCAGAGCCATTCCACTGAGCCCGGCTCAACATGGAAGAAATGGAGAAAGCGTCAGGGCCCCGTAAAGAGAGGTTGAGGTTGGGGTCAAGATTCAGGCAGACGGCAAATGGAAACCATGAAAAATTCTCCGTGAACACTTCTGGGGATTAAAGACTAACGGTGGCTGTCTCGCTGCACATCCAGGATAAAGGAGAGTTCCAGAATGTGGGCAGTGGACGAACATCATCTCGAGTTTATCTAGAAGCCAGGCCAGCAGGGACAACTTTTCTTGTCTTAATAGGCCCATAGCCATTGTTCCTCCTGAACTACTGATTAGTTTGGGCCTTATCCCTGTGATTCCTGGAACTTCCAAGTTTCTTCTTTGTTTCGATTGCTAGCAAATTCCAAACGAAGTTTACACCTTTACCAAACGTGCTCCAGAACGTTGCTTCCACGTGTGGGTGTCGTGCCTTGTATAAGGTCTGGTTCCATTATACGACCCTGTCCTTTTTTCCTGTCCTTGTCCCTCCCACCTATTTTTATTTTATATAATGTTGTGTTCTATAGAGATTTCAAAAACCACCTTAAATGTTTTGACACAAATACATGGTACCAGAGTGACTTTTAATGTCTGTGGCTTATAAAATGTTATGTGTCACGTTGTGTCAGCTTTGTAAAAAAAAAAAAAAAGTGACATTTTTCAAACAAGGTCAACAAATACAGAAATAGTGAGATTGGAAATTGGAAGAAAGATTCCAAATGTCTTCCTGTGACAGCTGGTTCATACTCCTCAGCAGACAATGGAAATATTTCAGGTCGGTGGTCACGGAAGCACTGCCATTCATCTCAAGGAGCGAGAAAAACACTACGGGATTAATTCACATTCTGCCGAAACCAACATAGAAAGCTAGACACATTAAAGTTCTAAACAATAACAGAAATTACAATACTCCCTAACTTATTCATCGTGTTTTCAGGCCATGTTATGTTGCAAATGGATATATGTTTGATTCTCTTTTTTAGTGTTTATTTAAGATTGTTCCATTAAGAAAGAAATACAAGTTTGTGTTAAGACATGAACAAATGGTAAAGTAAAAAGCAAAAGTGTGTATTCTCTTGCCCTCTTCACTGTAATCCCCAGAGGTTACAGTTATTAGCCCTTTGGTGCCATCCCTCTGGAATGCCCCTGGAGTACGCCCACACCCACGCAGGGTGCATCCCTACACACGTGATGTATACGACAAAGCAAAGCTTTTCCTTGTCAATGGATCCCACGAATACACCACAGCTTGTTTCCCCTTTTGGTGACTCGTTGAACATGGTCAATGTTTGCTCCCTTTTGACGTAACAGCTAAAATGAGAAGACAGTGGCCATGTGAGCCCCTGGTTAACACCGTCCTTCAGTGGGCATTTCATCTCGCAGCGGAGCACATCTGCAGATAGAATTCGTGTCTGATCTCTTCCTCGACAGCAGGCATTTAATGACAGCAAAGATGGCTGAGCTTCACTGATCACATATGAGTGGCCTCAGGCTCCCTGGACAGGACTCTGCCCTCACCAACAGGCACGCTGGTGCTTGTGTCCATTGTGTGTTACCTGCTTGCTAGTGAGTTGGCTCCAACTCCTGGCAACCCAGTGAATGACTGGTGTCCACAGTGTCCCAGACCCACAGCCCTGCTCAGCTCCTGGGGACTCATGCCTTGGCTTCTTTTAGGGAGTCAACCCATCTCATATTTCATCTCCCTGTGTTCATGCCGCCTTCTGTTTTCCCCAGCATTACTATCTTTTCCAGAGAATCCTGCTTTCTCACAATGTGCCCAAAATAAGGTAACTTTGGTTTTGTCATTTTTGCCTCCAGCAAGTTTCAAGCTTAATTTGCTCTGGAACTCACTTGTGCATCTTTCTGGTGGGGCTAGGGTATCCTAGAGCTTCCCTCAAAACCCGTATCTCAAATGAATCGGGGTTTTTGTTCTTATCAGCCTTATTCATTGTCCAAGGGGTGTTCATGTTCATGACTGCGTTCAATTTGTGTGAAATTTGTAAATTCCCACGATGGCCACCAGAGGGCACTAGCCACCCAGGACATTCACAAAGCCACTGAGCCCCTAGCAATGCAGGCGGATGCTTAGCTTGAAGGTGTGTTTCCGCTTAAATTGGCCAGTTGTTGTTTTAAAATTCCATTATAATGTCTTAAAGGGCTGTGATTGAAACCCACCTCCAATTATTGAACAATGCAGGTAAGTGCCTTGCTAAACAAACATTTAGTAAGTTATTGTTCTCATCATTCATGCCCCATTGAAAAAAAATAGAGAATCATCTCTTGCTATAATATTCTCCCTAACAAATATATCCTTCATTTAATATCTGTACAAATGCAGGGCCATTTCCAAAAGTGCCTCTGCCTTGAATTGCTTCATTAATTCAAGTGTAGATATTGAGGCTACCTAATTACTCTTAAAATTTTTTATTCTTATTTTTGTTCAATAGGTATTACCTTATATACACACTTCCAATAAAATATATTTTGTGAAATATATAAACAAGTAGTTTGCAAATGCAGCTGGGTCGGGGGTCCACTGAATTCCCATAAATTCAATTACTTCCATATATCTTACAAATAAATATAGGCAAATATGTTTTTTATTTAAGCAGAAAATAGACTTTCTGATACTTACTTGCCAATATTTAAAATTAAAGGCAAGCCGAAACCGGTTTGGCTCAGTGGATAGAGCATCGGCCTGCGGACTGAAAGGTCCCAGGTTCGATTCCGGTCAAGGGCATGTACCTGGGTTGCAGGCACATCCCCAGTAGGAGATGTGCAGGAGGCAGCCGATCGATGTCTCTCTCTCATCGATGTTTCTAACTCTCTATCTCTCTCCCTTCCTCTCTGTAAAAAATCAATAAAATATATTAAAAAAAAATTAAAGGCAAATATTTAAAGGCAAAAGAGTAGTGAAGGGCAGACAGTCTTCAGTCCACACGGTGGCGCTATTTCATTGATTTGGGAAATACTGGCACCTGGTCCCGCTGAAAACAGGAAAACCATGAAAATATGAATGGCCCGCCTTCCCTGTATTACTCCTATTGGAATGAGAGAACCCAGTAGAGATTAACACTTAGAATTAACTTCTATAAACTACCTAAACAATAAAGCGGTGTCAACATGCAAAGGTAAGGAGCATGAGGAAATCATTGTTGAAAAATGGGTTGTTTGAGAATTACACCCAAAGGCTCCAAGACTTACGGTATCGCATTAATAGCAATATTGTTGGCTCTCCCTGGATGCACAAGGCATTTTCACTCCCTGTATAATACTTTGTTCTCCACGTGATTCAGCGAAGAGGGCAAGGAGGAACTGTACCCCTATTTTATAGCTAAGGAACCTGAGACATGAAGTGACCGTTCCTGGCATCCAAGGATTCCAAAGACTGCACAGTGCGAAGGAGCATTTTGGGTGCTAACACCTTCCTGATGCCCGTGAGAGAGTGTAAATCCCACAGGCCCTTCACCTGAGCCGCTTGGCACTGGGCTCTGGAGGCTCCCCACACCCCAGCCAGGCGGGTGTGGTTACCGCCTGCGATGACCACTCATCCTGAGCGCTGATCATGGCGCAGACCGCAGCTGCCACAACCCCAGACACCCCGAGGAGCCTGTCTTCCATCCCAGACACGGAAAATGATTTATTATCTGCACCCTCCCTCCCTTCAGCGTGGAGCAGAAGTCGGCATCGGGTATCTAGTCTCTCATGAGAGGGGGGCCGCGGAAAACAAAATGCCATCCCCTCATTTCTTATGCATAGAGAAGGCGATGCATAATATGATTACGCACAAGATGGATTGGATCCGGCAGGCAGCACAAAAGGCACCGAGAGCATTAAGCAGGGATTGGATTTCCACTGATAGCCAATGTCTCCTGCAGTCAGTGAAGGGAGGTGGGAGGGAAACAAACACACACAGACACACAAATAACCTTCAGCTTCAGGCCCCCAAGTCAATTCCCCCTCTAGGCAGAGGCCCGGCACGTGTGCTCCATGCCAGGCCCCGGCTGTGCGCTTTAGCTGCCTCCTCTCTTTCATCAGCCTTGCTTCCCGGGCAGGAAGGAGAGCTTCCAAGAGAAGTTCACCAACAGGACCTGGAGCCGGTCTTGCCCAGCACATCCCAGACGACCTTGACCATGAGCTACCCTGCGCCCAGTGTGCTCCCAGAACACTCACCCTGATGCCGTTCCAGACCCAGCTGCACGGCCATAGGCTGTTCCCAGCTGCTGACCACTCTGAGTGATGGCACCTGAGGCTGGATGCCAGCTTCGAAGAAGTAGATGATGCTCAAGCCACGGGCCTTTGCTCAGCACAGGCCTCTGTGAGTTCTGGGAGCCCGGAGTGTTGGCAGGGAGCAGAGGCAGTGAGGTTGCAATTGGAAAGCGTTTCCTATCAAGTGTTTTGGGTACAAGGAGGTCTTCAGGAGAGAGCGCCTAAACCTCTGGTTTCCAGTAATCTGCTGTGATGTTCTTTTTACATAAATAGTCACATGCATGCCTAATTTTGTAATTGTGTGCATATACATATACATACATATATATCCGGAGGTTAAAGTTCCACTCACCATGCGCAAGGGGAATGACTCAGCAGTAGCACTATAGGTGCTGCGCATGCGCACCCTTATGGAACCTACTTATGTTAACGTAGCACAGGCGTCACTAATTAGCACGAGGCTGCGTTTGTTTGAGCGAGTATATAAGGTGCCACTGGCCAGCCAGTTGCTGGCTGCTTTGTTCGTGATAAAGCGTTTCTCATCTCCCTACGGCCACTCGTGTTCTTCCAATTTCCAGCATCCAGAGGGGTCAAGTCCCTGGCTGAAGAACTTGTACCCGACTCTCTCTCTCTCTCTCTCTCTCTCTCTCTCTCTCAAAGAGCTCCCCAAATTCTATAAGCTCCAGAGCCAGGATCTGCCCCTGGCTGTGTCTATATTGTTTCTGTCTCTCATCTCCTAAAAGGGAAACAATTCTTATAACTCTTTGGGCTGTCATTGCTTTGCAGAGTGCCTGAGATGGAGTTGCCCAGGAAAAGGGAGGGGGAGGAAGGAAGCCAGGGAGTACGGGAGGGAGGAAGTGGACAGGATTACAGGTGCAGCTAGTAACCAGTTTAATAAGTGGAGGGAGAGTCAGCACTTTTAAGAGCATCTTAAAAAAAAATCAATCTCCAGATTGATTGTCTCTTCTCTGACAATAATAGCTCCAGGACAGCTTCCACAGGCCACCCAACAGCAAGCCCAAAGGCCACATCGCCATGGGAACTGCTGGCTAGAGACCCGCTAGACCTGGTTCCTGTGATCTGCTGACATATTGTTAACACGCGTCAGCTGGTTCTATTAACCACCGGTGGCCAAGCCTGTGTTATTTTGCCCGCCCCCGGCTCTGCCAGTTGGAGGGTTTCGGAATTCCTTAAACAATTCAAGCGTGCGGGTGGACTCGTGAGGTGCAGTGGTTCACACAGAGCTCCCTCGGTGAGGTGGGTGCAGTGTCTGCAGAGCTGTGAGTGCGTTGAGATCCTTGGGTCTGAAGACGGGCAATTCAGCTGCCAGACCAGCTTCCCCGGGGCCCGGCGGGCGGGGCTCACCATCTACACGGGTCGTACTGACAAATTCAATCTTGATCATACGGACAGGCTCACATCTACCTCTGGAGAGATCTCTTCCTTTAGGTAGTCCCTGCGGCCCAGGACTGGGGTCCAGGCTCCAGTCAGCGTGGAGTCTGAGTCATTCCAAGGGAAGTGATAAGGCGCAGGTTAAATGAGCTTCAGAAATTTGGGCAAGTGCATAGCAGAGTCCCAGCCTTTCCGTTGCTTTTTATAAAGCATCTCTGCGTGGCTTATGGTGCTTAAACACGCCACTGCCGAAGGCGTTCCCACTGAGAGACAAAAAAGGAAAAGAGGACATTTGTTCACGTGCAGGCAGGCTCAGGAAGGAGCCGGGACTCCTCCTCCAATGTAGGCCCAGGTCAGGTGGGAATAAACAAGCGCATTTTATCCTGGGACCTAGGAAAGCCGCCTGCTGCCTGTCCCCAGGCTTCCCCAGACCTCCTGTTCCCCGAGCCTGCCCTTCCCGGCTCTGTGTCTGTTGTCCTTTGTCGCTGTGGCCTAAACTCAAAACCGCTGTCAGAGCTGGGGCCTAGGATGAAGCGTTTTGGCCACAGGTTCCCCTAATCGCTGAAAGAAGTTCTAGTTCAGAAAGCTGTAAATACCATTTTCTGTCCTAGAAATAGAAAACACCCTTTGCAAAAAAAAAAAGTAATGCTCTATCATGAATTCGCCATTCAAGCGTGGGTGGCCTGCTGTGTCAGCGTTAGTTACATTTTGAGGCAATAACATAGGTCTTTCAAACCCGCCAATGGTGTCAAGTTCCTTTTTAATAAGATGCCATCATCGCTGTAGACGAGGTTTAACTCTGGACAGTAGCTTTCTTTGTCTCCATTCTCTTGGTTTCTACTTTTCTTTTAAAGCTATCCTCAAAAAAAAAAGGCTTTTATTGGCGTACTAATTACAGTGTCATCTACGCACAGGAGAAAGCCATTAGGACAGTCTCCGGCTCTCTGAAATTTAAGTCGGCCAGCCAGAGCTCTTAAGCGGACACACACGCGTACTTGTGGGGCTCCTCCTGTCCCAGGGGGTTAGCTAAATGGCCTGCGGTGGGTGAGGGGGGCAGAGGCCCGCTTCACTCTCCTCTTGGGAGGAAAGGTTTCCTGGGATGTTTTTGAGCCTAGAAACAACCATCCTTCTTCCCCCCAGCTGAATCGTGTCTATTTTTCATGGAGCCACTCTCCTCTGAGCATTCACAGATGCTTCTGGTCGGGTATTTCTAGCCACAGGATGCTGTTTCCATTCAAAATGCAAGCAGCTTTGAATTCCCCGCCAAGGAGAGCAAAGGGTCCCGGGGCGGAGGGTCGCAGGAAAGCGGGCTTGGGAGGGAAGGGACGCGGCTGGGTGGAGAGGCTTGAGGATCACAGCTGGGCTAAGCCAGAAAGCAAGGTTACTGCTTGAACCCACCCACTTCCCCACCAAGTCCTCTCCTTGGCTTCACGCTTAGAGAGCAATTTTCTTGGCGCCTTTCTGCTGTGTGCTATAAAATGAAGTGACCGCTAGGGGGCAGCACAGCATGAACGTG
>NW_006383016.1:923715-928749 GCF_000327345.1 Myotis davidii | reverse complement strand
ATTAAGAGGTGAAATAATAGACTTGGAGATAAACAAAACAGCGGTATTGAAAGGAAGCCTGCCTAGCATGCTTTCCAACCTCTCTGCTCCATAGCATACACTTCCCCCAAAATATTAAAAAAAAAAAATAGCTGGGTGATAAAGTCCTGAGATACCAGTCCACCATTTTTTCTCATTTTCTGAGAGTTGGAAGACATGTTAGAGAATATATGAACTCAATATCAGAATAGGCTTATTCCTGGAAGCGTTCTCTGCTCGTAAGTCCAGAGCCGTGGTCAGCAAACTGCAGCTCTTGAGCCACATGCGGCTCTTTGGCCCCTTGAGTGTGGCTCTCCCACAAAATACCACGTGCAGGTGCGCACATACAGTGCGATTGAAACTTCGTGGCCCATGCGCAGAAGTCGGTTTTCCGCCTGGGCGAGTCTGTTTTGAAGAAGTACTGTTGATATTTGGCTCTGCTGACTAATGAGTTTGCCGACCACTGGTCCAGAGCATAGGGTCAAACACGTGGTTTTCAACCAGGTGGTTGCACCCCAAATGTCAGCAGTGCACAGGTTGGGGAGGCTGGGCCAGAGTGACAGCCCAGGCGGCACGGGCATTCCCCCGGGTGAGGGTGTATGTAGCCTTGAGGCAGGCCAAGCCCCCCCCCCGCCCCCACACACACACTCTTCCTGACCACATTCCCTCTGCACTGTGCAGCTTTTCACTGAGTAGACCTGTCGCACTGTTTTGTTGTTGCTGCTGCTGTTTTGCCAGCACCAGGGGACTCGTTTACTGCGAGGCATCTGCACCCCGTGGTGCCTGATCTCCAATGCCTTCCCTGTCTCCAGCAAAGGTGTCCCCAGCTGCCCCCTGGCCACACTGGGGCTCCTGGGCCCTCAGCTGACAGTGGCCAGGCTGTGGTGAGGAGCACCAGCTCTGTCCCCAGGCCCTTTGTTCGGGGACCTGGCTTCCACCACTTACCAGCTGTGTGACCTCAAACCGGTCCCTTAACCTCCTCTGAAAAATGGGAATGATAATGACACCCACCTCCCGAGGGTGCTGGGGGGAGCAAATGAGCTAATAGCTGCAAAGCCAGGTCAGGTGTTCGCTTTTCCTCTTCTCTCTCACAGCGAGGGATCCAATCCCTGATGCTCTAACAACTTCACCCAAGTGCACATGCCACCGGGTTAATCCGCAACGTCCGAACGGGCTGGCAGTGGACAGCCAGAGCTGGCAGTGTGCGCCACGCTGCTTAGCCACTTGGGCAAACCAGCCGCCCTCCACACAGGAGGGGCGGGAGCTTCAGGGGGTGGGAGGGAGAGGGAAGCAGAGGGGGCATGGGTTGGTGTGAGCCGGGAAGCAGCGAGAGGATCTTGTGGGGAAAGCTCGCCCAGGGCCACGTGCTTTCCTGGGAGGCCAGAAAGGCTCCGCCAGGTAGCCTGACGTCCAGGCCCTGCCCCTCTCTGATGCCCTCTCTTCCTGGCCCTGTGGATGGTGTAGGTGGCCAGGATTTCAAAAGTTTCACCTGGAATGCTGTTCACTGTACTAACCTGAATGCCTTCTGATGGTGGTTACCCGGTCACTATGCTTCTGAGATGTCAGGGCCAACAAAAGCCGCAGAAAATGAAAGTGCCTCCTTATCCAAGTTCAACCGTGTAGGCTGCCCAGATGGTGAGTGGAGGTGTCAGCTCCCCAGGGCCTGGGCAGTGGAAGGATGGCCTGGGGTGGGCTGAGGGGGGGGACACAGCTCTCCAGGCCACTGTCTGCTGAGACCTTGGAAGGAGAAAGAAAATGCTGGAGGAATAAGAGCCCCAGTGAAGTCCCCCCATCGAGCCAAAGGAGAGGGAGGCATTTCCAACCTCCATCTAAAACAGTGGTTCTCAACCTTCCTAATGCCGTGACCCTTTAATACAGTTCCTCATGTTGTGGTGACCCCCAACCATAAAATTATTTTCGTTGCTACTTCATAACTGTAATTTTGCTACTGTTATGAATCGTAATGTAAATATCTGATATGTATTTTCATTGTTACAAATTGAACATAATTAAAGCATAGTGATTAATCACAAAAACAATATGTAATTATATATGTGTTTTCCGATGGTCCCTGGCGACCCCTGTGAAACGGTCGTTCGACTCCCAAAGGGGTCGTGACCCACAGGTTGGCGACCCACAGGTTGAGAACCTGTGATCTAAAACATACAAGGAGGGCCCGGCTAGTGTGGCTCAGTGATTTCGCATCAACCTGTGAACCAGATCAGGATTCGATTCCCGGTCAGGGCACATGCTGGGGTTCTGGGCTCCATCCCCAGTAGGGGGTGTGTAGGAGGCAGGTGATCGATGATTCTGTTTCTCTCCCTTTCCATTCCTCTCTGAAATCAGTAAAAATGTATTTAAAAAATAAGCTTCTCCCTTCCTCTCTGTAAAAAATCAATAAAATATATATATATAAAAAAAATAAGCTCCTGAGAAGCAGTTTCAAATGACATCAAAACACTGATTTTTTTTAACTTGGCCACACATTCCATTTATGTATGTATGTATGTATTTATTTATTTATAGCAGTAATCCTTGCCCTAGCCAGTTCGGCTCAGTGGATAGAGCATTGGCCTGCAGACTGAAGGGTCTGGGGTTTGGTTCCTGTCAAGGGCACATGCCTGGGTTGCGGGCTTGATCCCCAGTGTCGGGTGTGCAGGAGGAAGCCAATCAATGATTCCCTCTCATCATTGATGTTCCTCATCATTGATGTTTCTATCTCCCTCTCTCTTTCACTCTCTGAAATTAATAAAAATGTTTAAAAAAGAGAGAGAGAGAGAGAGAGAGAGAGAAAAAAAAGACTTAGCACACTTCTCAGAAAGACAAGAGTTTTCTGTTTGGTTGGTTGGTTAGTTGGTTGGTTTTGGTTTTTACATGAAAGCATGTAGGGCATCAGGGCAGCACTGGCCTACCTTGCCTGAGGAGTCACCTGGCGTGAATTCCTGTACCCGCGTCTAGGAGCCGCTGATTGATTAGATTAGCAGTGGAACCAGGATTGGATTTTTCACAATCACTCACCCTGAGGAGTCTTATCAGACAAGTTTGTGAAATAATAGCATAAAGGAATTAGAATAGTTTTTAAAAGACAAACATTTTTATTGATTTCAGAGAGGTAGGAAGAGAGAGGGAGAGAGTGATAGAAACATCAATGATGTGAGAGAATCTTTGATCAGCTGCCTCCTGCACGCCCCACACTAGGGATCAAGCCCACAGCGCGGGCATGTGCCCTGACCGGGAATAGAACTGTGACCTCCTGACTCATAGGTTGATGCTCAACCACTGAGCCACGCTGGCTGGACAAGGAATTGGAATAGTTTTAAGTCAGGTAAACTTGGGTCCACATCCCAGCCGTGTGACTTTTTTACTTACCGCTGGTGGCCTTGAGGCACTCACTTAACTTCTTAGGGGATTAGTGCCAATGTAGGAAGGACACTGCGACATTTAAATGCGGTGCCAGCAAGAACACCGGGCTGGGGCTGGCCACTCTAGGTTTGTGTGGCCCAAACAGCTTATGTTCTGATTTTTCCCTCTAAGTTATAAACAGTGACCACGTGCTTACACACGTTACACTGAGACCCATGCCGTTTCCCCAGAAGATACCGAACATCGAGGCAATCGGAACCATACCCTCCTCTCCAAGTCTCTTAAGTTAGCGGTTGGGCTTGCCCATTCATTTTCTCATGGATAAGGGAGAGGCATCGGCCCTCCTCCGTGTGGCCAAATGAGGAGGGAGTCAGACTGGCCTTGTCCCCAGGCTCCTGCCCTGGGGAAGGTCGCTGGGTGGCCTGCACAAAGGCCCCAAGCACAGATGTGGCACGTGATCAGAACTCTCCTGTGTCCCCCCTTCCCAGCCAGCCACCCGCTGCGGGCCTCAGAACAGCTGAGCCGCTGGCAGACATCCCTCCTTCGCAGGGGACAGGAAGCCGTGCGGGGAAAATCCGAGCACTGCTGAGCACTGTATTTCATGGGCATTATAGGGACTGTAAAATCCTCCGGTTGCTGTCTGTCTCTTGATGGCCTGAATGTCCATCTCTTTCAGATGGAAAGAATCACCCCTCAACATCTATGATGCATGGCAAAACAACCCTTCCACCCCTGGCTTTCCACCTCTTATACAAAAGGTTAAAAATGGTGGCCCCAAACTCCAGAGCCCTACCTTCTCCAAGCTCCAGTGCAAGCAAACAACTGCTGGCATCCCGGCTCCTGGAGCAAGATTCCACTGTGCCCAGCTCGGGGCATGAGTTGGCCAGCCGTGTGGGGTCATGGGAAGTAAGCACGCTGCATGCTCACAGTCCTTTGTGGGAGGGGGAGCAATTCTCCCAGAAAGGAGCTTGGTCTCAGTAGATTCCCCCAAATATAGTTACTGAAGATGGAGAATGACCTGCTAGTTGAGAACATCCTTAGCGCCTTGACTTTGTCATCAACTCTAGTCACCAGTTCTGGGTTGTACACTTGGATGTTGGGCTCTGGATGAGAAAGAGCATAAAGTGAAGGAAACAGCAGTGACAAACCATTTTAACTGTAAAATTCTCTGCAAAATGGTCTGCAGACATCCCCAGCCAGCTTTCAATGTTCTTTCTCCCTCCATACCAGAGAAGAAATGTCCAGGAGCTCCCCGAGTTCCACCCAGGGCCTGGAGGAGGGCGAAGGCACCTTCCCCTAGAGGGGCCTTCCAATGCTCGGCTCCCGGGGAAGGCACCGCCAGAGAGGCCGCAGGGGGAGAAAGAAGGGTGGAAGGGTTAGGAGCGGAAAAGGGTCTGATAGCAAGAAAGCTGGTTCAAATTAGTGAGACAATGCAAGCCTTGACATTCTGGGCGCATGTCAGCGGTTAAGTGCTAGCTGGACCTTCTGAGGTTACAACCTCCATTCAAACCTCAGCCCTGGATGGCAACCTGAAACCCAAGGCCATGGGCGGGGAGCATCTGTGAGCCCAGCGGGGATTAACCAGGGGCCTCGGGAGGCCCTTTCAGGGCTGTTTCCTCCCTCCCTCCCAGACACCCCCTAAACCAGGTGTGC
>NW_006383016.1:920632-923551 GCF_000327345.1 Myotis davidii | reverse complement strand
GGGGGGGGGGGGGGCGGGCGGAGACACAACAATACTAAGTCATTAAGATAAAACGTTCTTGGCTGAGCCTAGGCATTTTCTTTTCTGACAAGAACAAAGGGTGCGTTGATGAACTAATTGTTGGTGGGGGGAATCCCGGGGTATCTTTTATTAAATGAATGCTTGGGATTTTTGTTTGTTTTTCTATAGCCCCATTATAATTTCAGTTCAGACACTCCAATGCTCTTGTTCCCTAATTTGTTGTCGCTGGCTGCGGTCCTCTGGGACACAGTAATTGAATTTTACTGGCGTCATTACCATATGCACAAACAAGCAGGAGTCTTCAACTGAGTCAGTCCAAGCCAGTTCGCTGGCCTGCGGGAGGCGGGCCCAGGGCGGTGCATTTCAGCAAAGGAAGAGGTCACAGTCCCCGGCCGATGGGCTGCAGCAGCTGAGCGCAGGCTGGGCTGCCTGTGCACAGCTCGGAACACCCTCCCTGGCCAGAGAAGCTCAGAGGTCCCTGAAGAAGAGAAAAGAAAAATGTGAGGCTCCCAAAACATTGCTCCACAAATAACCAGATTCTAACCCCATTGCCGTCAGAAATAGACGAGCCTCTGAGAGAGGGTTCTACATACTTGGTGGGGAACCAGGAAATTCCACGCGGAGATGTTGAAATTCCATCTTCGGAAAAAAAGCAGATGGACACTCTGCATCCTCTCTTTCTCACAGCCAAACGAGGAAAATAAAAGCGACGATTTTAGATGCGTCTTAGGGCTACATGGACATGCAGAGGCTTCCAAACCCAGCCTCTTCCTTTGACACCAGAGGCTCTATTTTATCTTATTTCAGTGTGATAGTTAAGATTTTTAAAAAGTCCACATTCTAGGATTTACGCTCAAACACTTAGGGCAGCAGTGAGCAGAGTGAAAAGAATATGACGTGTGTAGAAATTGACTGACGCTTGACTCCCATGAGCCCCTGAGCAAGTTGCTGAACTCTGAGCCTTGATTTTTTCATCTGGAAAATGGGAATAATACCATTATTGGCTTCTTTGAAGACTGGGATGATGCATACATGTGTCTAGTACAGCACCCGTTGTAGCTGACTTTCATTCTACCCGGGCATTTGATAAGGAAGTAGGTCATTTATTTATTTTTTATTTTTTCCTTTTAGTAGGTCATTTATTTTGAAAACACTGTGCTATTAGAAAGATAAGCAACTGAAACAGCCAGACTCCTTCAAGGGGCCTGCTCCTTCCCAAATAGTTCCCACCAGATTGGGGAACACAGGAAAGGGGGCAGGCCCCTCAGGTGAGCACCCCCATATTCCTGAAGGCCAAGGCCTTTGGGTAATTTTCCTGGGCAGCTAAAATTCACATACTGCTGGGAGTTTGCAAAAGCTTTGGGGACTTAGTCCTCTTTGACCTGCAGGTCATGTATCAACTCGGATACTGTTCGTGTTCTTAAGAAGATGGCTGTCCTGACAATGAGGGGGTCCCCCTTCACTGCCCCACTTCTTGGTTCTTCGTTAGAAAAAAATCAAGATCGCCACCATTTCCTCTGCTGTTTTCACATCCCTCCCCTGTCACCTTCCATTAGTCATCAGGAAAATCCTCCCCACAGAGTCAACCGTGGACAGACTGAGTTCCACGATGAGCTGAATTGTGCCTCTCCCAATTCAGATGTTGAAGTCCTAACTCCCCAAATTTCAGGTGTTGGAGTCCTAACCCCAGTGCCTTACAAGGTGCCATTATTTGGAAATAGAGCCCTTGAGATGTACTTACCACTAAGAGGAGGTGCCAGGAACCAATTCCAGCATGTCATAATTTTAAGAGTTTCATCAAAAGGTTGATGAGACTTGGGGACTCAACAGGGTTGAGTCACACATGTAGTCCCCTGTTGGGAGTGGCTAAAGGCATTTCCCCAAACCTGAATAGGAAGCTGATTGTGGCTGCCAGACAGTTAAATGGCATCTTAATCTACATGTTATTGCCTCCTACTGGCCAAACACCTGAACAGCGTAGGCTAATTCCCCAAACTGACAGTGCTTCTGTACCCTTTGAAACCTTACCCTTTGAAGTGTATTATCTCCACCTTGCCTCAAGACAAATTGTGTTAATAAAAGCAAGGGTCCTAGACAAGGAGGGACTCCAGTTCCTTTAGCTGAAGGTCCTCTGACCCCCAATGCCTTTCAAAATTATATCTTGTCTCCGGACTCTTTATTAGTCTCTGAATTTCTATGCCATCTACACACAGCCCCTTTTCCAGATCCCTGAACCCTTCTTGATGCTGGGACAGGAACCCCAGCAAGGAGGCCTGATGGAAATGAAGTGGGCCCCTACTCCCCCATGACTGGTCCTTATAAAAAGGGGACATTTGGACACAGGCAGAGCATCATGCAGCAGTGGAGGCAGCGATGGAGCTGAGGCTTCTACACGCCAAGGAGCACCCCAAGATTGCCAACAAACCCCAGCAGCGAGGACAGAGGCTTGGAGCGGATCCCCCTCACAGCCCAGAGGGAACCAACCCTGCTGACTCCTCGATCTTGGGACTTCTAATCTCCAGGACTGTGAGACCATACATTTTTTTTTCATTTAAAATATATTTTTATTGATTTTAGAAAGTAAGGGAGAGAGAAAGAGAGAAACATCAATGTTGAGAGGGAATCATTGATCGGTTACCTCCTGCACAACTCCACACTTGGGATCGAGCCCACAACCCCAGCATGTGCCCTGACCAGGGATTGAACTGTGACCTCCTGGTTCATAGGTGGATGCTCAACCACTGAGCCACGCCGGTTGGGTGAGACAATACATTTTTGTTGTTTATGTCACCCAGTTCATGGTACTTTGCTACAACAGCCCTAGCAAACTAAAACAAATGGCAACCACAGTTTTCTAAATAAAGCCTCTCTCACCCCATAACCTTGTCGGCCTGCTGT
>NW_006383016.1:913395-920581 GCF_000327345.1 Myotis davidii | reverse complement strand
ACAACAGCATCCCTGGGGCTCCCTCCGCCTGTCACTAGGCAGGCTTGGTCCCATCTGTGAACTCGGTCCCAGGGTTTGCCTGGAAACTCCAGGCCAGGAAGCAGCTAGCACCGGGCTGGGTCGGGACTGGGGGAGACGCCAGCACCCGCCATGGTCACACCCCTCACCTCTGGCCCCCTAATCAGATGGCGATCACAGCCCAGGGATGCTAACACAGATTGTCCATGTTCTGCAACCGAATTCTGTTCCCTTATAAGGAAAAGCTATGCCCCTGGAAGTCTCACAGCCCGGAGTGGCTTCTGTGAATCTAAGTTTGTGGATGAGAGACTGTGACAGTGAAAGCAGAAAAGAGGAAAGAAAATGTAAGCAGCCAAACTCTCTCTCTCTCTCTCTCTTTCTCACACACACACACACACCATCACACCTTTACACACACATTCTTTCCCACAGCACTGTGCCTCCTTTTATAGATGCCTATTCACAAGAATAGCGCTATCGGCTTCTGTCCGCTGCGGTAATGATGATAAATGGGCCAAGGTCCGAGCTCCATCAGCCATGGAGACAGCTCCCTCTGGCACCTGCAGATAGGGATTCACCTGGCGGACTAGCCGCCTACGCTTCAACCCAGGCCTCACAGTGTCGCTGAAATGTCCCTTATCTCACAAAACACTTGTGTATTCTATCTTCTGCTGCAGAAAGAAATCCGTGAATTATTGTTATGTCTTGGATTTTTTTTTAAAGTCTCAGTCATGATTTTGTGGGGGAAGAAGTTACTAAAGAATGGGGACCAGGTGGAAATAAGATCATCAGTGGGGATGCAACAATTTTCTTCTGTTTCCTAGAAAACAAAAACACAGCCTTCAGTGAAATAGCCTCGATGAAAAATTGCTCCTACTGTAACTCCTTTCCTAACAGGTCTAATGGCTTTTTTAAAAAAATTCTACTAACATTTACTGAGAATCTACTATGTGAAATGCACTATGCCAGATGATACAAATACCAACATAAATAAGAAATACCAACATAAATAAGACATACTCCATGATTTTTTCTAAGCAATATGAAATCTACAAATAGTACACAAAGGGGAAATGTGTACTAAATTTCCTAAATTTAGTTCACTAAATTTAGTGAACTAAAGTGTTCACTTTTTGAGAACTGTATTCCTGTACTAAAGACAGAAAAAGTAGACTTATATTGTACCCCCAAATATTCCATTTTATAGCATCTATCTGTTTTCAACCATCCTATATAATAAAACCCTAATATGCAAATAGACTGAATGGTGGAATGACCGGAGGAACAACTGGTCACTACAATGTGCACTGACCACCAGGGGGTAGATGCTCAATGCAGGAGCTTCCCCCAGCCCGCAGGCCCCAGGCCAGCCAAGGCAGGTGCCAGCGGGTGCCCTCCCCGCCCCATCACCCTGCCAGTTGCCCCACAGATCAGCCCTAATTGCTGGCCAGGCCTAGGGAACCTACCCATGCACAGATTTCATGCACCGGGCCTCTAGTTGCTATATAAATGTTGTTTGGATGGAAGTGCAGCTATTAAATGACCTGGCCCAACACACAAGTGTGTCTCACTTCTGTCAACAGTGTCTGGTGTGTGTGTCTCAGTGGGAAGAGGGTGGGCAGCTGCCTCATAGCACTCAACAAGCAGGTAGCAGGAACTCTAAGCCAACAGGGCCCAGTGTGGGCACAAAGAGAAATACAAGAGCAGACTCCTGTCCCCAGGGAGCTCCCAGACCAGGGGAAAGGACTAACCCTGCAGCATGCAACACTGCCCCATCCATGCTGGGACAGAGGGAAGCGTGCATGGCCATGAGATGGACTACATATTCTCATTAAATATTTAAGGATGAATGATGTATCCCTGGGTACTGCCCTGACACAGCTTAAGAAAAACAGGCAGAAAATAAAGGCCAGAGTGCTTAGAGGTGATTTTTAAAGTGTAGTATTGGAAAGGGTGTGGGGAGGGCACTGTTCATGATGAATCGTGAGAATAGTCCCCTGGTGTTCACCAGTTGTTACGTGCACTCACAAGGTGGCAAGTGTCAGAGTTGACAGCAAGGACCCTGGGGCCAGCCAGCCTGGTTTCAAATTCAGACTCCACCACCTCCCCACTCCGTGCCTCAGTTTCCTCATCTCTGATGTGAGGGTAGTAACATACCTCCTCAAAGGGTTATTATGAGGGAGCCCTAACCAGTTTGACTCAGTGGGTAGTGTCGGCCTATGGACTGAAAAGGTCTCAGGTTCGATTCCGGTCAAGGGCATGTACCTTGGTTGTGGACACATCCCCAGTAGGAGGTGTGCAGGAGGCAGCTGATCAATGTTTCTCTCTCATTGATGTTTCTAACTCTCTATCCCTCTCCCTTCCTCTCTGTAAAAAAGTCAATAAAATATATTTTTAAAAAAGGAATCTCAGATATAGCTTCTCCCTTCATAACATGTTCCATGTTGTCAGTTCATATTTTCTCTGTGACAAGGAGCTATACTGGGTTTGCCAATACTCCTGAATACTCCCAATTGGTCTATAGAGTTAAATGCTATACAAATCAAAACCCCACCAATTTTGGGAGCAATAACAAGCTGATTTTAAAATGTATATGGAAAATCAAAAAAGTGAAATAGCCAAAATCATCTTTGACAAAGAAAATTTGGATGATTCACACGACCTGATTTCAAGGCTTACTATGTAAGACACACACACACACATACACACACACACCTTTTTGTTTTTGTTTGTGCTTAATTCTACTGAGGTGCTCTTCCTTACATCTTGTTGGTATCACTCATTATTCTCTTTTTTGTTGTTGTTAACCCTCACCCAAGGTTATTTTTCCATTGATTTTTAGAGACTGGAAAGGAGGGGAAGAGACAGAAACATCAATGTGAGAGAAACACATCGACTGGTTACCTCCTGCATGTGTATGATAATTTATTTCCACCCAGCTTCTGATGCCAGCTCACAGCCAAATTATAAAGCTCGTGTTGATAAAGAATCACACCACCTGTAGCTTAAAATCTATCACACAGATGCACTGGGATATTTAGGTACTTTTCCCCAAGAAAGCAGCCAGGTATTAGAAGCTATGCTTCCCCCCATTTCAGTCATTAATGTAGATATAATCTCCAAATACCTGTCTCCCAAGCAAAATGAAAAGAATGCTGTTCGTCACCTGATGGAGAAAGATGTAGTGGCTTGAAATCCCTGGGGGATAAAAGAATTGTTTGTGCAAAGTATCCCTTTAAGTAAACTAAGAGTAAAAGCAGACTTGGAGATGCTATCACTAAGTTAATGGAAATGGGGTGGGGGCTATACAAGCAAGACCATTTACCCAGCCCTTAGTTCCAGCCTCAAGGGTGGATTGGTGTATACCATGAGTTTCATAAACATAGAGAAGTTTGGTCAAATACTAATGAATTCACATTTGTTAAGTAATGAGAAAATACTTCGAGAGCTATCCTTTCACACTCAATTTTAGGAGAGACCCAACCAACCAGAACAAGAGAGGAAGGGTTGTTGTAATCTCATGATCTGAATTTTCTGATGGGTTAGAGCCTGAGCACAAATGTTTTGTCCATGAGATTTCCACAACGTATCCTGCCACCTGTGGCCCTGTGCACAGGAGAATCCTGCTAACAACACACCTGCGGTGTAACCGGTGCTGGCAAACACTGCGTACTCTGACTTCTCGCCTTAGCACGGTGCAGTCAGACGTGTAGGCCTCCCGTTTTAACTGATGCGGAAGCTGAGGCACAAGGAGATTAATGCATGGAATGAATACAATCCCAGAGGACTCAGAGCCTTTCATCACTTCCTTAAAATTATTCTGAGCTTGAATGATGCCATAATTCTCCTGGATGGCAAAGGTACGAGACCGGGTAGGATTCTGTTTTGGTTCTGGGTCTGGAATTTTGGATACGTTTCTGGCATTAGATTACTCCATTGTCACTCATCTCCAAGTCTCAGAAGCAGACACAGTAGGGGTTAACTACCAGTACCAGGCGTCCCGTGTCTATTTTAATGGTTTCTTAAAATACAATAGCTGCCCCTATTGCTGTACTTGTGGTGAAAACACAGTGCCTGGCAAATGAATGGCAGTGTTCCGATCACATCCTAATTGTTACCTGGCAGCATCAAAAACCGATCAGTCTCATGAAAGCAATAATCTTATTGGTTAAACTGAGGGTCCCCCCAAATCCCACTGCTTTGATGGATCCCTCATTGAACACTCCTATCACATACACAATTGATTCTTTTCCCTTTACAAATTTTCTCTTTTCATAAACTTCGTAATGGCAAAAATGACCCCCAGTTCGAGAGAAGTCTTTCTTATTATTGACCATGCGAGTCAAAGGGCTTGGTTTTTAATCCAGTTCCCTTTAAACAGCTGGTGCCTGCTGAGACCCAAGCATCCTGCTGTCACGGGATCTTAACAGCATTTCACACCACGGCTGGCCACCTGCTCTTAGAGCCATCTCCTCCTTTCTTGAGGCATCAAGTCACACAACCATTTCTTAAAAATAAACATCCATACTCTACTGTGAAAATGGAAATGAAAAAAAAAACCACATTGAAAGAGGAAAGGCTTCATGCCTGTGTTCATTTTCAATGATGAAAACTGCTATAGAAAAATGCAGTGTAACAGTAGGCAGGTGTATAAAATACTGGAAACTCCAACAATAAAACATCTCTATCAGTAAGTGGGTTTATTTACGTAACTGAACATAACAATGGATAGCATTTATTCATTTCCCACTGAATGGCCTTCCAGTGAAACTGTTTGTACATAGATCCAGGCATTAAGCATGTTCGGTGATGTTCTACTGTTAACAGGGTGGGTCGTGAGAAAACAAGAGGTCCTTTGCATATTTTCCATGGGAATCAGCACTACATGACCGTGCCAAAGCAGCAGCTAAGAGATGCAACTGCTCGATGAATGAAAAAAGCCGGGAGCAGAAAAGGTGCAGGACAGCGCAGGGGTTGCCAGGAAAAGCCAACAACTGCACCTCTTCCCGGTGCCAGCAAGCTCAGAGTCGGAAACAAGCTCTGGCAGCAAACTCAGAATGACAGTCTATTTCCTGTGGTTTATTAAGTTTTGGCCCCACAGATAAGACTGCCAGGAAAGCAGCTGTACTTTAAGTGGTCTGGACATTGATTCATCTGAACATAAACAAAGATCAGTTCATTTAGATCCCTGGGTCTCCGCTCAGTGGTGGGGACAAGGGCAGGCCTGGCTCGGGGGAGGCCACACATAAAAGGAGTGGAGAGGGGCAGGGAGGTGAAGGACCCCTGGACTGTGATCGATTCCCTGAGTCATTAGGACCCTCAGGGGCTTACGGCCCTCAACAGAGGATGCACTGTTAGCCTTAGCACCAATGCCGTGGCCTCCACAACACCCCACTGCCCATGAACCATAACCACAGTGAATGTAACCAGGCCCACCTTCTTAGTGACGACACTTGTAGACCACACACGCAATCATTCATGTAAACCGAAGCACTACATGTAGTGATAAACATGTCCTTCATAAATATCAGGGAACGAAAGTATCTCGAACAGTTGAAAACAACAGAGCAAATAAAGGAGCCTAACCCTAAGTTTAACACAAAAGCATGGAAAAGAAAGACTGCAATTATCAACTACAAGATAAGATTTAATAACACGGTAAAACACAGGGTCATGGAGGGACTAACTTGCAAAAAGAATTATTTCACAGTGAGGTTTAAGTACTCGTAACAATCTTCTGGTTTTCGTAGAAAAACCACCACCGATGTCCATTTTTTTTTTCACATTTTCCCAATAATTTCTTCCCTTCTACTATTTCCTATAGAGTAGGACATTAATGTGACCAAACATACACAATCACCTTTTGCTCCCCTATTAGGAAATGTCCTTTAACACTTAACTGTGCAACTCAGGGCCAGTAGGACACAGTCAATTGCATGTCACTGATAAAAACATGAGAAGTAGCACATGGCATTTTCCCCAACCCACACACACTGTCAGCGATGTGGTAAGCAAACTAGAACACTGGCCTTCCCTACGGGGCCACCTGTGACCTACGCATTACATTCGTTGATCAAGTCTGGCATTGACGTTTCCTCTTCCATCTATGGGTTTAAAAAAATAAAATTAAAAAAGCCACAGGAGCAACCCTGACGGAGAAGTCTTGGACGCAGCCTTCTCCAGAGAGAGTGTGTCATCTCAGTTAACGCCAAGGTCAGCGAACCTTCTTGTGATGTTCACGTTAAAAAAAAAAAAAAAGAAAACTGTTGAGCCGCCTGGCTCATCTAAAATAGTCCTTGAGTTTGTCAGTTTGTTAAATGTCAGAGCTCTTCACATTGTTGAAAAAAAAGAGTAGCGTCTCTGATTATTTAAAGGTCAAGTTATCCACCATCAAGGAGTTCCCCCTGGGTGAGTGCGTTAAACTTTACCACCTGCTGACATGATCCTGCTTGGCACAAACCCCCAGACCAGTGGTGGTCCTGCCAGCCTCCTTTGTCATGGTAATAAGTTCCTTTTTTCTTAAATAGAACACAAAACACCTCTTTTTGACACTGAACAAGTAAAAAAGTATTTAGTCTCCAAATCTCCAAACCTGGCCATGCTGGGGGCACAAGCCCCCTTTCCTACCCCCAAGGGGGTGAGGCTATTGTACTGTCATGCCACCAAAACCAATCTCATAGCTGCGCCACGGTCTCCGTGTAAAGAAGGCCTCCCACCTCTGCACCCCACTATCCATGCGTCCCCTACTCTTGGTCTTGACCACCAAGTACCACCCATTTACTTTAGGAGTATTGGGAATTGGGGGGGCAGGGGAGCAGTGCTGAACTGGCCTCTCTGGCCAAATGCACAAAAGGAGACGGTCTGATGGAATGAGATCTTCCCCTGGGGTGGGTTGAAGGGCGCCACAGAGAGAGGGCTCCTCAAGGCCAATGAGATGGTCTCCGAACCCTGGAGGCCCTGGATCTAGTCGGCAAATCGCTGCAGGAGATGGTCCTCCCGCCTCAGGCTGCCGCCCGCGCCGCTGCCCGCGCTGTCCATGAAGCGGTCGCAGGGGAACTCGATGAGGTCCGCCTCGCTGAGCGCGCACACGGTGGTGCGCGGCCGGTGCGACTGGAACCCGGAGAAGTCGGCGGACACGCCGGTGCCCATGGAGGCCAGGGGCCGCCGG
>NW_006383016.1:911507-912710 GCF_000327345.1 Myotis davidii | reverse complement strand
AGGGGGCGCCATCTTCTCCCTCGTGGCTGTGGGAAAGGGCCGCTGCTTGGCATCGCCGGTCGGGGAAACCGAGGGAGAGGGATCGGCGCAAGACCCGTTCTGCAGTTGCTGGTCGTCCAGGTAATCCAGATACTTGCCCCGCAGGGCCGGGGGGTGGCGACACTGCACAAAGACGGTGAGAAGCCGGCCTTGCGAGTGCCAGTTGCCCATCCAGCGCTTCAAGCCCCGCAGCCGGCAGTCGCAGGTCCAGCCGTTGCCGTCTAGGTCCAGCCGGTAGAGGGCCGGGCTGGCGGCAAAGATGTCCCCCGAGAGGGCGCTGAGCGCGTTGTCGCGTAGGCTGAGTTCTCGCAGCCGGCCCAGGTGGGCAAAGGTAGTGGGGTGCAGGGCGGACAGCTCGTTGCCACTCAGGTCCAGCGCCTCCAGGCTGTGCAGAGGTTCCAGCAGCGCCGCGGGCAGCTGGCTCAACCGATTGCTCTCCAGGCGTAGCTCCCGCAGGGCCCCCAGCCCCCAAAAGGCCTCTGGTGCGAGGTTCGAGAGCTGGTTGCCCCTGAGGGAGAGCAGGCCGAGGCGGGGCAGGTGCTGGAAGACGCGGGGCCCCAGGTGCTGCAGGCTGTTGGCCGAGAGGATGAGGGTGGAGAGGGAGCGCAGCGGGGCGAAGGTGGCCGCATGGCGCAGCGAGGGCTGCAGCTCGTTGGCAGAGAGGTTGAGAAAGCGCAGCTTGCCCAGCTGGGCGAAGGCGTTCTTGCCCAGAAAGCGGATCCGGTTGGACTCCAGATGTAGGTAGAGCAAGTTGCCCAAAGGGGCGAAGACCGCGTCCGGCAGCGCCCCCAGGGCGTTCCCGTCCAGCCGCAGCTTGACCAGACTCTCCAGGCCCTCGAAGGAGCCTCGACTCAGGCGGCTGATCTCGTTCCCGTTGGCGTAGAGGATGCGCAGTTTGCGCAGCGGGGCCAGTGTGCCCGGGGCGAGCGCCTGCAGGAGATTGTTCCCCAGGTAGAGCTCCTCCAGTCGCGAGAGCTTTTCGAACGTCTTGGGGTGCAGAGAGCGGATCTGGTTGTACTGCAGGTCCAGCCGTCTGAGCTGCCCCAGGCGGTGGAAGTCGAAGGCCGTGATGTTGGTTATGAAGTTGCCGCCTAGGCTGTAGGTGAGCACGTCCTGCGGGCTTGGCAGCGAGCTGGTCTTGGGCACGGCGCGGAGCCCCCTGTT
>NW_006383016.1:910919-911384 GCF_000327345.1 Myotis davidii | reverse complement strand
CCACGAGCAGGAAGCGCACGGCGCGGGCAGCCTCCATTGCCGCCCGCCCTGCGTGCAGCTGCCGGATCGTCCTCTTGGCCCGCCGGCTCTGTGTCTCCTCTGCATTCCCCTTGGCCTGGCCAGAGTCACTAAATGGCCTCGTTAGGGACTCCGCTGCGCGGTCCAGCCCCTCCTCCGCCCTTTGTCCGGTGTCTGGCCGGGTCTCTGCAGGCTTGCTTCGTCCAGCTCCGTCAGGCGGCGCAGGGCGCTCTGCGAGCGGCGGGCGCTACTTGTTGCATCTCTTGTTGCATCTGCAGCAAACGCTCCGGGTGCGCGTAGTGGGACGGAGCGGGGAACAAGAACCGAGCTTTTTGTTTGCAGCCCGAGTCCGGAGAGCTGGATTCCCTGGCACGGATTCTCCCCGCCGAGTGGATTCCCCAGCTGCAGGCAGGCGGGAGTCCTTCCAAGAGCTGCTGCGGCTTGGCT